>NC_138350.1:89117500-89257500 GCF_046562875.1 Panthera onca
AATCACGTTAAAAGTTTATTCAAGAGGCATGGTCTCAATTTTCCATATCTTGAGTAACTGTAGAATCTTGTAGCTATTAAAACTGCCACTTGCCAACTGAAGTTAGTAATATGAGTTTATGTTTAAACATCTGGAAAATACCGGGCCTTTTTTTATATCTTGGTTTCAAGATTAAGAGAATTTTTTCCCCATCTAAGTATAATATTAATATATTTGTAGAACTAATGTTACCAGCCATAAAGATAGAATCTGTTTTGTACTCAGAAAGTTACTGTGTGAACTGTGGGTTTTAGAAATTAAGTGGATTTCACTGTCATATATTGATTTACTGTGAATTCATTTCAATTTCAGTAATGTCTTTTATAAAATAGTGATGTTGAAATCAACAAGTTTGAAAAAATTAATTCTCACATAATTCACACATTAATTATTTCAAGTAAAAGGGCTATCAAACTAATATAATCATGTATACTAAGTACTTCCTTATAATAACTTATTTAAATAGCGTATGTTATTTGAAAGAAATAAAACAAGCTATTTTAGTTTCTTTCTGTTTTGGAAAAAATTTGAATTTACGTTGTTGGTCTGTGTTTTATCATGCACATACTAGTATATTATTCATTAGAATCTTTTTGTTTGATGAAATTTATACCTGTTGAAATAATTTTAACCAATGGTCAGTTACTCTGAAGCATCATTAACAATAACTGAAATTAAATCATTGCATTGCAATGATTACGTTAAGTCTTGACAATTCGTGGAATAGTTCTGATACTGAGCATTTATATTTTAAAAAGGAAACTGGTAGTAGACATGCCATTAGATCATTGATATTGAAGGAATATTTGAGGAAGTATAAAATACAGGATACAGTTTTAATTTCTTGCCCATCAAGAATGACATTATTTACCTAGAGTGTACTTAGCACCCTAAGTCTTTCTGCTAGTCTGATCATGTGCAGTAAATATGGCAGAACTCTGATATTTAAACAGAATTCTTATTTTAAATTTTCTCTCTAACAAAAATTAAGGCCGTGTTCTGGCCAGACTTTTTTTCCCTCAATTTTTGTTTTCATTTTTATGAAAATTCTTTCAGTGCCAGGCTGAGTAAAATACGGTACCCGAATTTGGATTCTCCGTTTAGCTTACAATTTGGTCGCTAAAGGCACTTGCTGGGTACTCTGACTTTACTTTTAGTAATAGTTTTGGAATTTGTGTAGCTACATGTTTTAAGAATGTAAGTCTTGGGATACATAGGTTAATAAGACCAAGAAAATCTCTTAGTGATGGAAAGCAATTTATATGGAAAACAGAAAATTAGTTTAAAAATAACATTTTAAACTACTAAATCATATATCTTTACAGGTTTGAGATTGTGAGGCTGATATAATAAATTTTATCTTACTGTATCTACGATTGTTCATTTTTCTGGTCCACTAAATTAAGCACAAAGACTACAGGTTTTTTACAGAGAAACATGATATTAAGCATTTGCTTTAACTGTTCATTTCCAGTAGATGGCTACAGTTCACTACCAAATTGAACTTATAATAGATTTTTTACAGTAACTAAATCAGAAGATGAAGGTTGAATTACTATAAATGAGCTGCCCTGTACATTTTTCTTATTTCGTGTGCTTAGTCATCTAGCATCGTTATTTTTAAAAGAACATCTTTTTAAAATGACTGAAAAGTGCTATTTTCGCTGTGTCCTCTTTGATCAGTGTGTAGTAATGCCATTATTTATTGTTTCATCACAAATTGTTTACTTTTAAAAATTCTGTATTATGTGAGGAATACTAGTAATTACTGAATTATGTAAAAAATTGTACTGTTATATGAGTTCTTATTATACAGTCCATAAGTTATTGCTTCCCTAAATTCAATCATTTTATTTTAAAATTTATTTTAGCTTTTATACTAAAGCACTGTGAGCCATTTACACACATATATATGCGTGCTTCAAAAAATACATGTTTTTCATTAATCTGAATCGGAACTTAAATATCCTAGACATAATTTAATCAGGCTACAATAAAATACATACAAGTTTACTATTTGGAAGAATATTTATTAGCTTATAAAGTACTTAAAGTCCGCCTTGCGGTTGGACGTGTGTCTGTCCACTGGGCTGTAGAAAGAGCTTGTGAGCCGAACACTGAGATGATCAGTATCACTATCGACTTTTCACCCTCATCCATAAATATCACCATGTGGTATCTGAGTAAATGAGCCTGAATTTATTGTGTATGTGGGGGTTTTGAATGCAACAAAAAATGTGAAAAAGACTAGACTTCCCCCCCCCGCCCATGACTACTGTGTGATTTGTCTTCTTTCACTGAATATTTGTTTTTCTTTATTTGAGTTGTGTGTGTGCGTTGTGTGTGTGTGTGTGTGTGTGTGTGCGCGCGCGCGCGCGCGCGCGCACGCACATGCACATATATAATATCGATGTGATTTTATGTCCTGCAGGTATTGGTTGAACCAAGCAGTTCAAGGTTTAGCTTTCTGTTTTATTTTACAAGTGAAAATGTTGCTTTTGTGTGGTACTGTAAGACTGTAATTTCAGATCCTTTTTTAATCAACTGCCAATTTATATGGCTGGCTACAACTGCTTAATCTATTATTAATAAGCATTTTGCTCGGCTATACAAATTATAAAAATAATGCCAAGGTTCTAGGAGAATTTTATTTTCACACTTAAGAGTTTACTGTATAAATTTCACATTCTCCCTTGAAGACAAATGAATTATTTTGTATTTTTTATTGTTGCTACTGTATATATTTATCATTATAATAGAAGCCTATTAAGAATTGGGCTGCAGTTGTAACTAATTAAAAGAAATTTCATTCACACATTTTGTTAAGGGATACTTGGAATATTCAGATGAGTCTTTGTGAATCAAAGGGACTTATACAACTTGAGTTAGGTTACTTTCCATAAAAATAACTGACTTGTTTTTCCAAGACACTTAAAATTTAGTAAACGTGAGGGTTTTTTTTTTTCCTGGTATGCAGTTCATTTTTTATGGATGTGTGTTAGTGTTCATATATGTACCTGCATTTGGGCACACACATGAGTAATCCTTTATTTGTTAAAGACCTTGAAGGACAAAGGATGTTTGACCCCACCCTGAGACCATGCAATGTAAGTTTACAGAAGGATCAGGGAACACAGATTTTAATAATGCAAACAATATTAGTCCTGTCCCCTCTGGCGTTTCAAACCTGGACGTACTGATTGTATACTTTGATTCCTAAACCATGGAGATCTATCCTATGCCCTCGGGAGCACCTGGCCAAGCTAAGAACATTTCAGTGATTACAAGGATAGTGCCTAGAGGGCAATTAAGGGACAGGGCAAGAGGCAGCCCGCGATGAGTCCCTGTAGCCCTGTAATGAACCGCAGAAAGGGAAGCAGAGACTAGGCAACAGTGGTGGCTCAGACGGACGTTGTTGAGTAATGTGGAGACTATTTACTGAGCATATTATTTTTGTGGTTTGATATTTATATAATCAGAGGCAGATATTTAACATATCCTTTCCAGTTGTTAATAATTTAAATTTTATTGATAAAACTCATTGTTGTTTTCTAGGATTGCTTTTTACTATGCTGAAACTTGATTTAAGTGATATACTTGCTTTGAATGCACTATTTTAGGAGGTTATTTTCCTAACTGTTGAGCTTGTACATGTGTTTTTCTTTTACTGACGTACAGTAATTTTAGTCAGATATTTCACTAGCTTTTTTGTGTGTGTCTGTGTGGGCTTCCTGTTTGCTTATTCATTAAATTTTCTGAGTTGTTAATATCCACAGTGGAAAGCAGACTTTCCTTGTTCAAGACTGTGAAAGCTGTAAAATTGAGGGTAATCTCTTAAAATATATCTTTTTTGGGCATAATTATATAACAAGGATTATAACAGAAGGAGCATTTTGTGTAGTATGTGTAATTCACACAAGAGTGTTGATTGATTTAAAATCTCATTTATTTCACGATTTCACGGCTGATTGTTCTGACTCCTATTTGTTGCTTACATGCACGTTAAAAGCATATAATGCAGGTGTATTTCTGTGTGATTTCCTCTTTGTCCACTTGCATTACTGTGGGCAGAAACAAAAAGAGAGTGAAGAGGAAGACTGCTATGAGCATGAGATCTGGCGCAGTAAGCCGAGTAATCTCCTTTAGCTGTGGTCTTGCACACAGGTATTCACGTGTGGATGCTCCTCCCTCAAGGCCTTTGCTGTGTATAAGCTCAGATATGCCGGCTGGGCTGAGCCCAGGGAGAGCCGACCTGCCCTGAAGCATTCACCTTCAGAACACTTGGCTCTCAGCTCCCTCTTCTCTGCATTGTGTGAATCACTTCTCCTACCGCACGGCCACAGTGACCACCGCACTTGTTCTGTAAATACGGACTGTCCCCACTGGGGAGAGTCAGCCGTGCAATTTCTTGCGTGACCACCAGGGGGAGTTAAGGAGTGTCCCTAGAATTTCTCCCCCACTTCAAGGTCTTCCTCCCTCATTTCTTAACCTGGTCTCCCTGCCCACCTCCCTTCCTTTCTTCTTTTCCTTCCTTCCTTTTCCCTCCTTCCCGTCCCTTCCCTCTCCTCTTCTTTCCTTTTCTTCCCTTCCCCTCCTTCTTTTTCCTCTTTGTGTGCGGAACTGGAAATATTACTGTAACCTTACCTCCCAGCACGGTTCAACGTCACTACAATATAAACAGCAGTTCATCTTTATTATTATATTTTTTAAGTTGCTTAGTAAACGTCCTGTGTTTTCCTCACTGCTATTTTCATACTCACAGGATGACAAGGTTTTACAGTTTTAATGAGTAAAGAACTCTTAGGAAAGTATTACTACCTAGGTGAACATTGAATGGAGTTTAAAAGACTACAAAGGAAAACTGTGATGTATAAAATGTCAATATGATGATTAGAAATGATGTGTGTAAAAATACTGTAAAATAATTATTTGGAAATTATTTCAACCTACTTTTGTTTTAATTAGAATGACTCTGAGAGATTGTGAATATTCCTGAATTTTTTCTTCTTAATTAACGTATGTTTAGGGTGGCCGGGACTTGGGCTTATGTTACATGATTATTTGCTTGGAGTATTCTCGCAAAAACTGGTAGACATTTATTCAACTATGATAGCTACTAAATTTGATCTAAACATCCATAAAGAAGATATTTTAGCTTCCTCTAAACAATAGCTATTAATGTAAATTTCAGTAAGAATTTAAAACGCTGTGTGTGTGTGTGTGTGTGTGTGTGTGTATGCTTTAAATGGGGTGGTTAAAATATAATATTCATATAATTTTTTTTACTTTTTTATATATTCATCTGGGGAAATTTGAGCACATGTTAATATTTTTCTCCCTAAATTTGTCTTCTCTGGGTATTTAAAGATTGTGGATTTTTGAAATAGCTAGAGAACTTAACACTGGTATGTCTTGGGCTTTATTTCTGATTTCATAAATACATAAATTTTTATTTTTTAAAGATTGCATTTTAATGATTTTCATTTTATCCTCAGGATTGATTCTTTTGTGTTTTGTAAAATAAACCCGTTCCATTGTTCATTGAAATGCCTAACATATGCAGAGTTGATTAAGCACCATGTAGGATGTTAGTTATTACAGAATAAATGCATATAAAAATGTATGTCTACTTACAAAATTGGAAAAAAAATTGTGAAATAAAAAGATATGTCTGTCTCTTACTTAATTTTGAAGTTGTTAACCCTGCTTTCCTTAGCTAAAATTCATGGCTGTATTTGTATTTGTCTGAACATTGTAGGAAATTTATTTATATAGTTGAATGGTAAATCATCTTAAAATTATGCTGACAATGGTTGTAGGAGCTATGGTTGATCGTTGTGTTGGAGAAAACAAATACGGTAAACATTTGCGAATCTTTTAATGATTATATTTCTTGATAGCTTTCATAAGAAAGCACAGAATTTGTGATGACTTCAATAAAAAAAAACACGGCAGCAAAAGTTTTTGAGTTAGCGGCAAAGTAAATGGGGCAGGTTTTGCATTTTGAACACAAGTGTTATGAAGTGTGATTGGATTTGTCGTGAAAGTGTGTCAGTATTAATAAAAGTATTTAGGTACAAGTTTGCTGGGCTTTGTAGCCTTTTTAAGGTTAAGGATTGGTTAATGTGAAAAGTCACTTCTGTGCATTTGGTAGTATACAGAAAATGACAAATATATTTCTATGCGTTTTGGATTATTATGCCATTTCTTATTTCAAACCCTTTTTGTCAGGACACCAGGCAAAACAATGATGCTTTGAGGACGTAATTAAAGATATTGTTCAAAGAACAACTTTCTGCATATTTGAATTATTACTGTCATCAAAATCATACAAATATGGAAATATGATTGCCAGAAGCACATAAATCAATGATCAGCATGGCCTCAAAATCCAATAAATATGTAGAGTTAAATACTTTAAAATGCAAATTGTGTCTGATGATTTGCATATGGTAGAGTTTAAAGGGAATTTGTTGCTTAACAACCTCTAAGGTAGCAGTTAGGGCTGTGGGTAAACATGGATTTTTTTATTCATCATTGGTCAAGTTGCACATGTGATAAATGATGGAAGAGACTGCCTTCCTTGGTTAAAATGACTGCAGTCTTCACTGAATCCTAAACTGCCTTGAAGTCATCTGAATAATTAAGAGTTAATTATTCTTCATCCATCTAGATCAGAAAAGGACAGATTTAGGGAAGGAATTTATAATTTTTGCCTCACGTCCTGTCATGTCGTAATGTGATAAAGTAAACTGACTCCAAATAATATCTAGTGACCTGATAGTAATTATGCCTCACAAAACATTTCTGTTGCGGTGTTTTAATTGCTTACATCGATTCTAGAAAGTACACATTAACAGACTTGTAAGTTTAATCGTCTCCAAAGAAAGCAGTATAAAATCCATGTTCTATCACTGCTCTGCTTTAAGTTGGTCGCTGGGTCCGGGCCAACACAGCATGGAAGTTTCTGTGTGTTCTTGTGGAAATAGCAAGCAGCGACTCCTAAAATGTTGGTGGAGGAGATTATAGACACACTGGGAACAATTATTTTAAGAAGTTCTGTTCCAAGGGCAATGAATCTAAAATAGGTGAAAACCTATTTTAATTTGGAATACTGAAATAAAAAAACTGTTTAAAGAACTTCGTTTTCTCATAATTAATGTAACCATGGAGCAGATAACTCATGCAGATTTACCAATAATGCACATTATTTTAAGAGGCTGAAAGAAGACGCCGGAAAGTTGAGAAATAAACTGGTTCATACCCTTATTATCTGATAAGAGCAGATGGCATAGAATTCACATAGAAAACCCAGAGTCTACTTAGTGGATTTTTTACCACATGATTTTCTTTGAGAACAGACTGTTTTGTGAATGTTTACTGATCACAAGAAGAATTGTAATAAAGAAATCAATATGCATGATCCCTTTCCATGTAGTACAACAGGGTTACACTGTTAGGTTAAATACAGGCAGCTTTCCTTTTCAGAAAATCAATTTGCTGTGTAGCCTGCAAAGCTGGTCTCCTCACAGAGCCATTTTGTGTTGTGCACACAGTAAATTCTGTATTGGCACCTTCAAATAGTATTGACTTCTCAGAGGCTGCGAGCTTAGCAACCTGACTTTAAGAAGAAAGGCCAAGTCCCGTAATGATTTAAAAAAAAAAAAAAAAGGTATTATTTCTTTTTTCATATTTGATCACAGACTAGTCTTCTTTAAAAAGCCATTCCCTGGTTTTCATATTTTAAAAAGTAGAAATGCCAAGTGGGATTTTAGTGAGCAGTATAATTTTTGTATTCATTAACTCTATCTGTTTCCATTCTGATCAAGTGTTTCCACATTCCCAAGTTACCTGCCTTTCTCAAAAGCACATTTTTAGGGTAAGCAGCAATTGTTGCTTATTTTGAAAAGTTGGAGTAAATGTGAAAAGATGACATTATGTGATAGTTTCTTTGTCACTTGCCTCCATTTACAAACAAAACAAACAAACCTATTTTAGAGAAGAAAAAGTTTACTGAATACCCAGAGTCCCTCAGTGACTATATGTCGTGGTTACTAAGGCAAATATTTAGGGAGCACGTGTGAAAACGTTTTATTTTTAGATCCTTTACTCCTCACGCTAAATTTGGCTCTTAAAACGCTCGCGCCATTTTTGATGTCGCTGTTTAATTTAAAAGACCAACCCTCCCATTTAATGATCATATTTTTATGAAGTGGTTCTGCTCGGTCCTGACTCTGTGGCTTCTGCCAGCGCAGTTACAGTACGTTGTAGTCACCCCGGGCTGACTCACAGGGCTGTAAGCAGTGTCTGTGTTTAAATCAAAAGTACGAGCTTGGTTTCCAGTGGCATCAGCTGGGAGACAGCAAAGCTGGATGCCTTCAAGTCTGCAGTCTTGTGAGGTCCACTTCCTGTTCTTTGGTTCCAGACACTCTTCGATCTTTGCAAGACCTCTTCTGTGTGCTGCAGCGTCTCATCGTGAGTTTTCTGTTAATGAACGTGCACACTGAGATTCTAACTAACCGGAAGGGCTTTAACCTGTTAAATTTTACCCCAGCTTTTTAGGGAAGTGGTGACACCCATTAGGCTAGGAATGTAAACTAAGTAGACTAAATGTTATCAGTGATTTCTGTATTTTAATCAATCCGTTCCCATTATCCCTCCTCTTCTGTTCGTGGGACCTTCATGTAATAATAACGGGCGTTGTCGCACAAGAGCGGATGACCACAGGAAATGCTTTGAGAGTACAACGTTAGGTTTGGAAAAGTTCCCAAGCAGAAGGAGAAATAGGTAGGTTTTGGTTAGGCTGTGTATACTTACCCATGTTTTAAATGTTTATAAGAACCTCTAACATTTAAAAAATAAATCATCACTTACCAAACGAGTTTACTCTTCAAGGCAAACATTCTTGTAATAGGCACAAAATTATCCAAATAATAGTGTAAACCAAGCCAGGCATAGCAGCAGACAGAAAAATGCATTCAGCCGGTAGGATCATGGATTTGTTTGATTCAGGTAATTGAAAGTGTTTCATACTATTATTGCAACTTGAAGGCTTGTTTAAGTGTCTAACTGTCAGTCACTTTGGAAGGTGAAAAGTATTCAATTGTCACTCTGTCAGTCAATAGAGATGAGAACTGTCTGCCTAATGGATTTCTTTACATGGATGTCTGCATGGAGGCAGAAGTAAAATCAATGTGTTGTCATGTGCAAGCACACAGCATCAAACTGCCAGGTGAATTGCAACTGTATTTCTGTAACATCTACATTCTTGGATTGTTTGTGGAAGGCCGACACGGGTAGTGAGATGCATAGGGGAAAACGGGTTTTGGTATCGTCTGTGTCCATGAAAGCATCTACCCTAACCTCTAAAATCCAGTTTTACGTAAGTTCCAATGAATGGGCTTCTTCATATCTTCACGGCATTGTCCTTACATTTGAGGTCCTTGTTTGCCACTAAGTAGCTCCTCTTTATATCTGTGGCCCCTAAAACCAAATAATACTTGTGCGCTGGAAATGACCTAAATTAGTGATTCCTGTTTTAGTAGAAGTTTTATCATCATCTGGTATAAACACGTAAAACCTTACCAGATTTGAGAGGTATAGATCAAAGAGTAGATAACCTTCATGGTATAAGGCCTTTTTTTAAAAAATTGGGGGGCTGAAACTAAGGAAATATTTAATGTACAGTCCTACATTTAAATTGAAAATTTAGCCGTGCAGGAGTAGAATGCAGGTGCAGGCCTGACAGTGTGTTATGTAATGGTGAACTGGGAGATTTAGCTGATAACAAACTAAGCCGTTAGGATGATATTGCAGAAATGTAAAGGTCTGCAGCCTTTCCCCCCGTTCACACAATACCTCAGATAATTGAACCAAGTCTTGGAATGTCATAAAAACTCTGGCTAAATGCCGACCATCCTAGGGAAGGTGACAGAATGCAGGAGGAGCTCTCGTCCCATGATCAGGTGAGGGGCCCTAGAGAAAATTCAGGGGAGTAGGAAGGAAGTGGCACCCTTCCTAGAAGAAGAAGGTCCCCTCTCAAGTATGGCTCACGCTGGAAGTCAGACACAGATGCCAGTAGGTCGACACAGGAGCTTTCTAAGTCTGAGGGCGTTCTGCCACGAAGAATTGGCACCTGGGCAGGTGCAGGAGCTGGAGTGTAGTCCGCCACCAGGCAGTGCAGGACAGGACGGGGTGGACCAGCTCTGCAGAGACTCTAGGATCTTAGAGCACGTAATGGGTCAGAGGGCAGTTTTGGGGGAACCCGTGTCAGGTTACAAACCACATTTGTCCCATGAATAACATTTAGCAAGTAGCAATTATCAGTGATCACCACGGTCTCTGAAAAGAAAGAACGTGTTCACATGCCACATCATGACCCACAGGAAGTATGTTAATAAATGAGTTTTTAAATCTAGTAACTGATTAAAAAAAAAAAAAAGGCCTTAAGAGGGGCTGGGATTGGTGAATGCCATCTTGCTTTCTCACTGCTTTCTCTTGCTTTCTCCTCTAGCTCTATTTTATTTTATTTTTTGTTATTCGTACCATTTATTGTCTCCTACTGGTAAAAGATTGCACATTCCCAAGCATAGAGTCGCAGTGAGTGAGTTTTTTCCATAGAATGTGTTGCTGTGCAGCTAAGAACCACATGGGTAGGCCAGGTAGGGCCTTGTTCACAGAGTGGCTGGGCTGATTGGGTGTATCGTTTCTGTCTTAATGACAAAAGATGAGGAGACCCCAGGTTTGAATCTGGGTTCTGTCAGTTCTAGTCACGTGACCGTAGCCACCTTTTCCCCCCACGTTTAGCATCTGTGTTGTCTGTAAAATGGAGGTAGTTGCAAGGAATAAATGACACCGTATGTGCGGACTATCTAGTACTTTTCAAAGAGTAAACAGTAAATTGATTTTTTTCTGCACACTTCATTTCTGGTTCTTTACCGTGTGTTAAGATTAGTTTGGCTGGGTAGAGCAGAAATACTAAGAAGTACTAATTTCTGTTGGCTTTAATATGATACAAGCTTATTTCTGGCTCACATAAAGGAAGTTGGTCTGGTGTTTGTTCATGTGATTAGAGATCTTGGCATCCTTGTTCTGTCCCTGTGTCCTCGAGCAGGGTCTTCACCTTCCAGGTCACTTTATGGTCCAAGGGAGCTGCTGGGGTACCAGCCATTGTATCTGTGTTCTAGGCTGAGGGCATGGTGGCCGTCAGAGGAGAGGTCACCATCTTCCTTGAAAGGAACCCATCTGGAAGTCCCATAAGACACTTTGAGTTATAGTTCATTGAGCAGAGCTTGGTGAGGTGCTGGTCAGAAATGCAGTGTTGTAGCTGGACACACTGCCTGCGTTTCAGGTTCCAGAAAGGGGTGCGAGAATTAATACTGTGAGGCTGCTTGCAGTTTCTGCCATCCTGTTCATGTAATATTCACCTTATTGCGATGCACATGTATAATATCTACACACATATGAACTCTGAGAGGTTGATGATAATAGTATTAAAATAGCACCTTATATCCACCACTCAGTTGAAGTAGGATGTTCAGTTCCTCGGAAGCCTCCAGAGCCCCTCCCCAGATACGTCTTACTCTCCCCCCCCCCCCCCCCCCATTGGTAACTACTACTGTCACTTTACATGTTTGCTAATAAGCTGCTTGATTTTCTTTGTAACTTAACCTTCCGGCTAGATCTTCCTAAACTGCGTTACTTGGTCATTCAGTGAGTTAGTGAGGGCAGTGCTGCTGTTAGAGACACGGGCTCCCCGGGAGTTCAACGGAGCCACGCGTCACGGCCCAACTTCTGCTTCCTTGGGCACAGAGCCCCTTCACACGCTTTCCTGGGCGAGACCCCGAGTCCCGCGGCATTACATGGTGCCCATGGTGAGGGGGCATCTGGCTAGACGGCTGTGCTGGGTATCCCGTGGAAGTGTGGCCAGAGGGCCGCCGGCTCTCTTTTCTGTTTCCAGTCTGGCCATTTACTGCTTTCAGCTGCAGGAGAGGTCAGAATAGAACATCTTTGTGGGCAGAATAAGCGTCTTCAGCTTCTCCAGGCCAGCAGGACATAGAACTACCCCCCCCCCCACCCCGCCCCTGGTAAGAAGAAGGAAGATAGAGGAGCTTTACCTGCCTCTCCCTGCTGCAGACAGCTGTTGCCTCAGTCTGGGGGGAGCTCTGGTCTCCAGGCGGTGCCCCGTACCCAGGGCTGTGTTGCTCCCAGTCTTACGGAGACAGACAACGTGGTGCTCTCTTAGGGTGCACAGCATGGTGATTTCATGTATGTACACACGCAGTGACGTGACTCCTGCAGTAAGGTTAGTTCGCACCCATGTTGTCTGTTTCGTCTCTTAGTTTATCTCCTTTTGAGGGAGCTCCTCCTGCAGTAGCTTCTTTTTTTTAAATTTTTTTTTCAATGTTTTTTCATTTTTGAGAAACAGAGCACGAGCGGGGGAGGGGCAGTAAGAGAGGGAGACACAGCCTCCGAAGCGGGCTCCAGGCTCCGAGCTGTCGGCGGCACAGAGCCCGACGCGGGGCTCGAGCCCACGAACCGTGAGATCATGACCTGAGCCAAAGTCGGACGCTTGACCGACTGAGCCACCCAGGCGCCCCCTGATCCTGCAGTAGCTTCTTGAGAAAGAGTACAGGGAAAGTAGGTGAACGGAGACCTGGTATTCTGAAAATGCCTTTATATTATCGTCTTGGTTGACTGGTAATTTGCCTGGTGTTTCGGTACCTGTTGCTACGTATAGATTACCACACGTTTAGCTGCTTGCGAGCACACCCACTTCTGCAGTTGACAAGTCTGAGCATCGTGTCTCAAGTACTCCCGTACGACGTGTGCGTTCTGTGTACTGGGTATTCATGTGCCCTAAATACTGTAAATCTGGGAACAGGGTCCAGATCTTCTATGGAGAGCCTATTTCCCAGTTCTTACCGAGTGGGGTACACGTCCCTATGTCTGCCTTTGCTTACAGGATGTTCCTCCGGGAGTGCCCCGTGTCCACCCCAGTCTGCTGAGGTTCTGTCCCCGATCCTGTGTCTCACTCCCAGGGTTCCCGCTGGTCTCCCGGAGGCTGCGGTGTCCGATTCGTAGGCTGGAAAACAGCGTCTTCTCCAGCTTTGTTGTCTTGAGTGATCACACCCAGCTTTTTGACCCTTTCTGCTGATGCTTCAGGGGCTCATCCTCACTCACACTGTCCTCATCCCTCTACGAGGGCTGTTTCTCCCCATACCCCGTCTCTCGTCTTGTGTCTGCTCCGTGGCCTCTAGCCCGGCTTGCGTACGGACAGTGGAGGTTACTCAAACCGGTGCTTTTACCGTGTTGATCCTTTCCTGAACAAAACTAAAATGCCTTTCTTGTGTGTATTACATTCAGTTTAGAATATTCTGTCCATCGTGAACGTCCCTTCAGTTTTCTACAGTACCGTTAGCTTTGATGACTCAGTGAAAATCACTGCCAAGCCCCTGATTTCCAGGCGTAGTGCTCTTAATGATAGACGGCTCTCAGGGACTAACACTAGCAGCCGTTACATTTACTGGACATTTCCAGTGTCTGGTAGTGTACTCGTCTTTTATGCGTATTACTGCACTTAATCCTGACGATGACTGCATTAGGTGGGCATTTTTGTTGCTAGATTGGAAAAAAAGAAAATGGAGACTTAGGTTAGGTGTCTTTACCAAGAATATTTGCACGTGGTTGGAGCCAGGATTCAGCTCTCTGATTGTCGAGCTCATAGGTGCCCACATCTCAGATGGTCTTGACAAGCGTGGAGAAACCCTTGTCTGTCCTGTGGTTAAGTGCCGTGGGAGTGCACCCTTCTGTGTGCTTGAAGCTGATTGAGGATTCGGAGTACTGGGAGGCCACTGCAGCACACACACGTCCAAAGGTGCCATTTTCAGTTTTAGGGAGTTACTTTGCTATTGATAGAATTAAGCCATGTTTTAAGTGCTTTACCCTATGAGAGAAAGATGGTTTTCTCATAGAACCTACTCCTTCCACCATTTTATTTACTTAACTTTGAGGAATCCACTGTGGCGTGGGCTTATCAAAGTGCTTGCCTTATTCCTTGTAGTCGTCTTCTTTGTTCCCAGTATTTGGAGCTGGCTGGGTCATCAGAACTGTAATACGAGTAGTTTCCATCTTCTGGGAATTTTTACCTTACCGTGTTGTTAGCCAGAGTTCTGTCTCAGTGCCCCTTGAAGTCTGTGTGCATAAGGCCGTGCTGGGGGTTGGTTTATACATCTGTTTCCATCTCTCTCTGTTTCCAGAATGGCTTCTCCACTTGCTCAGACACTTCCTCCTGCTGCCCCCACATGTGACCTCCATGTTTTTAGTTGACTGATACTTATTTAAGCACATTTAAGTACCCAGCACTTACGGCTGTAGATTTAGAATACATGGATTGGATTTTGCTAGAAATGGAAAATGTGATCTGTAAACAGTGGATCATTAGATTTTGTTAATTTTTTTTAACGTTGATTTCCCCACATATGAAGTTGCCTTTTCTACTCTGATGTGCAGACGGTTTCTTCTGAAGAATCGGATCCTTGAAAAATTCCCCGTTTCGCAGAATGCAGAGGGACCTGTGCTGGTTTAGCACATATAATCTGTTCATTCATGTTAGTTTGAAATGTTGTTCTGTGTGCACCAGACGTATCATGGACAGACCTCTGCGTTTCTTCCGGTTACGTGCCAGTGTGATTAGTCCCATGGCCCCCCCTCCTCCTCTGAGGCTGTTTGAGGGGCCTGTGCCCTCCACAGCCGCGTCCCAAGGCCTGTCGGCATTTGGCCGCTCTTGTAAGGGGCCCAGTGTTCACTGTCCATTTGTCCTCTGTCCCCGCCTCCCACCCTGCTGATTCCAGTGGGTGACGTCCTTACCCACAGTTCTCCTCGACCTCTGCATGCGTGGAAGGCACACATTGCCTCTCAAGCCTCTTGTGCGCTTTGTCATGTTCTCTAGCCTCTGTGGTGGCGGCCAGCTTCTTCTAGGCTGAGTAGGGAGGTCTGCCCTCCTCGATGTGGGTGGGCCTCACCTCGTCTCTGGAGGGCCCTTGAGTAGAATAAAAAAGTGAGGGATGGGCAGCTTTGCTTTCCTACTGAGCTGCGTGGTCTGTCCTTTCTTGCCTCAGACATCAGAGCTCCTGGTTCTAGGACCTTTGGACTTGGACTGAATCACACCCCTGGACGTCCTGTGTTTCCAGCCTCCAGACAGTGGATCGTGGGACTTCTTGGCTTTCCTAACGACATGAGCTGATTCCTACAATAAATCTCCTCCTATCTAAACATCTGAATATATTCCATCGGTTCTGTTTCTCTGGAGAACCCTGACTAGTATAGTGTCTGGAAGATACTAGTTCAAATCCCATTTCAAGGGCTCTTGAGATTGACTTGAGATAAACCTGTATGGAAGGTAGGCTGGATAAGCAACAGCTTAAACATAACAAACATTCATGGTTTTTAAGACATTGGTGAATACATGCTTTTTCTAAACAGATTTTTAGGCTTCTAAGGAAAAAAAAACCATGCAAATAAATAATTATTGATTTCTGTTAATGATTCTGCCTTAAGTTAGGGCAGAGAAGTAAAGTGAAACAGACATGGTACAGAAGAGGAGTAACAGACTCTAATATTTTCTTCCCTTCTTTCTCAATTTTTGTTAGTAAAGTTTTTTGGTGCTTCTGCCTACATTGGAAGAGTATGAGCAGAAGAAAAGAAGGGGGTCTTCGTTATATTATTAGGTGTCACGTTATGATGGTCTCATTATTTATTGGGATGTATCGGGTGTTGGGATGGGTGCCATCGTCCCCGGCATGGAGCCGCAGGCAGTAAACGAAGGCGCTGCCCTGTGTTGGCACCATGAGAGGACAGAGTACGGTCGGCGGAGAAGTTTCCTATTGCTGCTCCAACAAAATACCACAGCCTGGTGGCTTCAGACGGCACGTTTCTTTTCTTACAGTTCTGGCGGGCAGAATTCCAAAAAGAGTTTCAATAGGTGACAAGGCAGCTGTCCATAGGCTTGGTTCCTTCTAGAGCTCTGGGAGCTGATCTGTGTCCTTGCCTTTTCCGGCTTCTAGACACTGCTCGCGTTTCTTGGCCCATAGCCCTGTGCTCCATTTTCAAAGCCAGCAGAGTAGCATCTTCAGATCTCTTGGACCTTTCTCCCCATTTCACTTGTTCGGGACACTTGTCATTACATTCAGCCCCTCTGGACAGTCCACGGCAGTAGCAGGGTCCTTAATTTAATCATATCTTCGAAATCTCTTCTGCCTTGTAAGGTGCTGTGTTGACAGGTTCTGGGGATTGAGACTTAGACCTCTTTGGGGGCCGTGATACTGCCTGCCGCTGGCGGTATGTAATTCGCATTTACAAAACCCATGTGTTTCCTTGAGACCATAGAAAGTCAACGGGTGTTTATTAGAGGGTTTGTTTTAGTATAAAAATCCTGAGGATTAAAAAAGACCTGTTCATTGTAATTTAAATATCCTTGCATTTTGCATTCACCTTTGTATCCATGATTCGTTATTTACCTAGTCGTATAATAGCATACGTAGGTAAATTGTTAGTTAGGACACATGGTTCCAAATATTTACACATGTCATCAATGCCCTCTGACCTACCATTTAAGGAAGCTATTAATGTATTCTAGAAAATATGTACCTATAATTTTAAAGGTGTAAGCAATCCTCAGAGAAGCTAAAATCTCTTAACACATGGATTTAATGAAGAACTAAATATGGTGTATTCTACAATTCACGTTTTGGTGCTTCGCCTCACCTCTATGAGTGTTCACCTAACTCCTGTATTCCTGGGGCGTCTCCGACTTTTGTTTCAACCCTTCCGTAGATGCCGTCTTCACACTGTCACCACCTAATGTGCTCCTCCCAGTGTCCTGGGCCCATCCCCTCCCCCACCCCGAAATGTGTGCCGAAGCTGGGTCAGCCAGGCTCAGAGTGGCTAGGGAGAACCGGTGGTTGGACATTCAGGAATTTTGCGAGTTAGGTGCTAATACTGTCGGTAGCTTGAAATTGGGATTGTTTACACCATGGAAATGAGCGAACGTTCATGATCTGGTCCCTTCCTCCTTCCCCCGAGAGCAGGTTTGCTCTCAGGCTTCTAAGGAAACAACAACCACAGCAATTGCACAGAAACGCCCCCCCCAGTTACTGAGCCCTGTGGTGCTTCTGCTCTACAGGAGCAGGGAAGGGAGGTATTAGGGAACAGGAAAACGGTATTTGGGGTTTCACCGCCTGGCCTGGTAGCTCCTGTGAGAGCTGGAACTTAGCGTATTCTGGGTACTTCTGTGCTTCCAGACTCAGCGCTCAGTATTCGTGACGGTCGTCTGCGTGGTCCTTCAGATACTTGTTTCTTGGCTTCTCCGATGCTAGAGTCTCCGGGTATCTTTTTGGTTCTGTTTTGTTATCTCTCCGCTCCTTCTCTCCCACCCTTTGCTTGCCCCCTGCCTCTGCCTGTCTCGCAGTGTCCCTCCCCTCAGTGCTTGCTTCTGGTGTCTAGTCCCTTGTCCCTGCATTCCAGGCATCATTAGGTTCTTTTCTGTGAAGGGCCAGATAGTAAATGTTTTGGACTTTGTAGGCCACCCAGTCTCAGCATGTACCTGCTCAGCACTGTGGTGCAAAAGCAGCCCCACCAACATAAATGGATGAGGGTGGTCGTGTCCTATAAAACTTGATTTCAGAAACGAGGGGCAGGCTGCGTTCGGCCTGAGTATTGTAGTTTTTGTTTATTTGTTTACATTTTTAATTTATTTTTAAATAATTTCTTCATCCAACATGGGGCTCGAGTTCCCAACCCTGAGATCAAGAGTTACGTGCTCTTCTGATGGAGCCTGGCGGGTGCCCCCTGAGTGTTGTAGTTCGCCAGCCTCTGATCTGATCTATACTCTCTCTTTGGGCGATATCCTTTCCTATCATGGCTTTACAAACTCTCCGTGCCAGTCTACCGAGTTTATCTCTAGCCCTGATGTGTGCCTGCCTGCCTTCCTCCCTTCCTCCCTGCCTCCCTCTCTCCCTCTCTCTCGAGCCCCAGACTTGTTCATTTTACTGCTTATTTGAGATGTTTGCTTGAATATTCTGAAGGCACCTGAAGCTTCAGGTCAAATTAGAGCCCCTTCCTTTGCTTCCAGGAACTTTTGTCCTACTTCCTGCCTCCCTCCTTTCAATGCTCACAACCCACATTGGCCTTGAACTTGCCAACCCTGTTTCTGCCTGGCTTGTACTCGTTCTTTTCTCTGCCTCCACTGCTCTTTGGCTTGTTTGTTGACATTGGGGTGCGGGTTTAATTGCCTTCTCTTGACTACTTATTCCTCACTTAGGCTCTTAATTTTCTTCATGGTGTCACTTACCTAGAAAGGATTTTGTTTGTGTATTTATTTCTTTCTGTCTTGTTGGTGCCTTCCTACTCAAGTGTAAGTTCCCTTTGGTCAGGAACTATTTTCATATCCGCAGCCTTGTAAGAATTGCTCTCTGGCATTGTGGGTCTTCGCTTACCATGTTTTACTGAAGGAATATATATTTTCTATGTTCTGGACATTGAGAAGAACACAGAGATATGTGGCTAATATGAGAAATAGGGACAAACAAAATAAATGTAATATAAGGCAGAGCGTTAAAGGGATATATAAAAAAGGGAGATAAAGCTTTTTGTCTTTCCTATTCTCTGTCCTTTGCTCTTTATTTTCTTCCCTTTTTGGAGGTAGTTTTTTTGCTTTTTGTTTTTGCTACTTTAGTCCGGACCCCACTGAGCTTTCAAGTTCTGCCCTTTTCTGCTTTGGTTTCAGTGGTTGTCGTGGTGATTACCATCTGCATCCTTCACTTATCAAAGTTGAGTATTAAGTGGTCACTTACCTTTTTCCTAGACAGGGCAAGGGCCTTGAGTACTTTAATCCCAGTTACTTCCTTTCTGACGACTAAACTGTTGTTCAGCATTTTAAATCTGTACGTTTCATATGTGTTGACAACATAGAATTTTAAATCTTTTGTTTTTATTTTCCTATGAGGCCTGTTACATGTATATAAAAATTAGACATAGTTTAGATCATTGTAAAGTTCATTCATTTTTTTTTTTAAAGTAGTCTCTACACCCAGTGCGGGGCTCAGATTCACAACCCTGAGCTCAGGAGTCACACGCTCCTGCCTCTGAGCCAGCCAGATGCCCCTAGTTTAGATAGTTTTAAAAAGATAATCACTCTTTGGGACACCTGGGTGGCTCAGTAGATTAAGCATTTGATTTAGGCCCAGGTCATGGTCTCGTGGTTTGTGGGTTCAAGCCCCACATCGGGCTCTGTGCTGGTCGTATGGAGCCTGCTTGGGATATTCTCTCTCTCTCTCTCTCTCTCTCTCTCTCTCTCCCTCCCCCTCTCCCCCCCCCACCCTTCTCCACTTTTGTGCTCTCTCTCTTTCAAAATAAGTAAACTTAAAAAAATAGATACTATTTTGCTTACGTGAAAATAAAATATGTACGTTTACATATAGAAAAAAAATAGAAATACATTTCTAAAACTTACTCACATTCAGGGTCCACTACTTCTGAATTACTTTTTGACTTACAGTTTTCAGAGCCGTGTTTTCTCATATGATATTGTCCTCTTTGCCATCAAGTGTATGCGTGAGAGAGCATTATTTGAAAGAATAAGTCACTATTGTCTCTGGGATATTTTTCCAGGCAAGGACATTCATGAGGGCCCGTGGCAGAATCTGACAGGGCAGCAGTCCAAGAAACTGACTTCCTGTCCTGCACTTTTCCATCGTTCAGCTAAATGGACTGAACAGTTCCTCTCACAGGGCTTCTGGGTGAGCGGAGCCTGAGCTGGGCCACAGGGCCTCCTCCCCCACCCCTTCTATGTTGGAGATCCAGTGAGGACAGTTGTTTTATGCAGGCGGTATTCATTTACCTTTACCTCCCTAGTTATCTTTTCATTCCTTCTGTGTTTCTTGACCTATTTATGATAGAATTCCTTCTTCCTGAAAAATACCCTTTTGTGTTTTTTTATTTGAGTTACCATTTTATGCTTTAGTGTTTATCTGTTGGTGATGAATTCTTTTACATTTTATTCATCTGATAATATATTTTTTTAAGATTTTATTTTTAAGTAGTCTCTACACTCAAGGTGGGGCTCAAACTTACAACCCTGAGATCAGGAGTCGCATATGCTACCAACTGAGCCAGCTAGGCACCCCTCATTTGATAATTTTTGGGGTTTTTTTTTTTGCCTTAATTTTGAATGGTATATTTGCTGGATGTATAACTTTGTATTTAGAATTGAGTAGTTGTAACAGAGACCTTATGGCTTGTAAAACCTAAAATACCCTCCAGCCCTGTTCAGATAAAATTTACCAATCTCTGCCTTTGAACTTTGCAAGAGTCATTATTTTATTTATTTATTTATTTATTTATTAACGTTTATTGATTTTTGAGACAGAGAGAGACAGAGCATGAACAGGGGAGGGGCAGAGAGAGGGAGACACAGAATCTGAAACAGGCTCCGGGCTCCGAGCTGTCAGCACAGGGCCCTACGCGGGGCTCGAACTCACGGACTGCGAGATCATGACCTGAGCGTAGTCAGACGCTTAACCGACTGAGCCACCCAGGCGCCCCAAGAGTCATTATTTTAAAGTCTGTTTCTGATAGTTTAAATGTTATAGCCTTGTTAGGTCTGTTTCTGTTGCCTGTTGTTTCTGTTGGTTTTTTTAAATGTGTTTGTTTTACTGTTTTTCCTTTCCTCTTATGTTGGTCATTTATTTTTTTAACGTGATGGGCATTTTATTAATAGAATTATTAGTAATAACTTGAGATTTTCTTCCAATGAAGATTTATATTAGCTTCTGCCATGTAGCCAGGGATATGGATATTGGCCATGCAGGCTCTTCTCAGTTTCATTGCTTGGGTTACAACAATCTGACGTGGGCGGTGGGACTTTGATGGCCTCTTGCCTCTGGTTTACCGTGTTGTTAGGTTACAGTTCTTTGGGGTTCAACATACGAGCTGGGTTCATTGGAGACTTTCCCTTTCCTCCCTCCCCCAGTACCGTGGGGGACTCCAGTTTATATCTCCTGAGGTCCTGGCAGCTGTCAAAAGCACGTGTGGCCTCTCCGCCATCTTTGCTGAAGGACACCTGCTCCGAGGGAAGCAGCCCCAAGCGCCAGTTTTAGCTTCGTGAGCTTATTGTCATGATCCTCTTTTTTCCCTCCCGTCCCGGCCACGTGAGTTTTCAGTCTTAATTCTTCAGTGTCTTTGGTCACACATTTTTCACATTTTGTTCAGCGTTTTTAGCTGTCTCCTGCAAGAGTTGGTTCAGATTACGAAGTTTGAAATTAGCAGCTCTCATACAGTTTGAACTTACATGCATTTCAACATTTCAGAAGTTTGGCTTAATTGTGAATTACATTTTTTCAAATGGTAAGCTGATTAGGAATTTATTCCCTTTTCGCTTCATGGATAGGGAGTTAGGGGTCTAAAATAAGATTGATGTAAATGTTATGTACATCTACAAAATGGCAGACCAGATGATTATATACATGAATATATGTTTTTGAAAATTGATGTCGGGGTTTTATTCAGCTTCATTTGTAACGTATATAGAAAAGTTCAGAGATGCTGAAGAGAACATTTTTGAAGCCTGTTGAGGCAAAATTAAGGAGAGTGACATCTGGAATAGGAGATGGGGACATGATACGCCTGGGGGTCGGCTAGTAAGAGGCTGTGCTTCCTCTTGTTGTTAGCTAAAACAACAATCTTTCTGACTGCTTTGTTAACTGGCTGGCTGGAATTTGCATGAGAGCTGAGGATAGAGGAGCAGTTAATTTTATTCCCAGTTTTTACAAAGACTTCATTACCATCTAGAAGTGACTGATTCACAGAATCAGCCTGGGAGGCCTACCCTCCCATCTGAGCCTGAGGCTCAGATCTTTTATGTCCTCAGCGTTTGCTTTAAAGCTAGACTTGTCCAGTGTAATCCTCTTGTCTTTCCATCAGTGTGCTTATCTGTAAGTGAACACCTTTGTGCAGGAAGGATTCTGGTTCTCATTCTTGCTCATGTCTGCAATCATTAGAGTGGTTCCTGGCATGTGGTAGGCACGCAGTAAATAGTTGCTCATTGCGTGCATGGGTAAAGGATTGAAAAGTTTGTCACAGAATGCAGAAGGTTCTTGTAATGGTTGCATCATCCCTCCTTGAGTATCCTGAAGTTTCGTCTAGATTGGAAATTTACTAGGGGCGCCTGGGTGGCTCAGTCAGTTAAGCGTCCGATTTTGGCTGAGGTCATGATCTCACGGTTCGAGAGTTCGAGCCCCACGTCTGGCTTTGTGCTGACAGCTCCGAGTCTGGAGCCTGCTTCAGATTCTGTGTCTCCTTCTCTCTCTACCTCTCCCCGACTTGTACTCTGTCTCTCAGAAATAAATAAATGTAAAAAAAAAAAAATGAGATTGGAAATATACTACCTCTTAAGGAAGTCCATTCTGCTTTTGATTATTTCTTACAAAGTTTTTCCTCATAGAAATTTGCTTCTCTGCACCTCCCAATTGTATCACTTTGGGTTTGTACACATAGGAATCACACAGGGCAAGCGTAATTCCAACATCGTTAGTTGGTTGTCATTCACTCTGCCATCAGCATTGTCTCTTCTCTGATTCTCTCATTGGCTCTGAACCTCCCTCCCCACTTTATGTTTTAATCCCTCCTAGGAAGTGTGTTTTATTTTTTGCCAGTGTCCTTTGCTCCCTAGGTCAGTCCGGTACTTTTAGATGAAGTCTGATCTGCCTATGTGCCATTTCCCTCACTTGTAATATTGCGTGTACGGATTGAGAACTTTCCACTCTACAAGCTTTTCAGACAGCTTTTCCAACATGCATTTCTTTCCAATTTACATTTCTATTAATGAAAAATAGGTCAGAACACCAGGCAATAAAAGTGAAGGGGTTTCTGAAGTCACCAAAGAATTCTCCTCAGAACTGAGAAACACAGAAGTCCTTATAATAAGAGTGTGAAGGTGTACTTTGCGTGACTCTCAGATACAATTCATTTTATTATTATTTTTTTTGGCAAATGTGGTAAGGAGTGATAGTTGAAGTTAGTTTATATGAAAGACGTCTTAAAGTCAAATTTACAACTTTGAATAGATGCAGTATTTCTTTTAGATTCATAGTTTTGGAAGGAATCTGAAGGCCTGCCCAAACCTGTAATTCTTAGTGTTTGCCCCACCACCCTGGCTGTTTTTATTTCCAGAACTAATATTAAAAAAATATTGAAATATAATATCATTCATCTTAAGTTAAAAATACAAAAGCCAAAATACGTGTGCTCGTTTATTGTCAAACTGGAGATTTAAAAATCTAAGCACTCTGTGGTTTCCAGTACTTACGTTTTTGGTTTTGTTTTTTTTTTTTTTAATGATTTGGGATAGTCACGGCATAACCATACTTTAAAAAATTTTTAAAATCTTAACCTCAGTGCAAATCAGATGTGCGGGATGTCTTCTGTGTTTTGCACTGCACCTGGCAGTAGACAATGGAATGTGAAGAGACACTGTGCCTGGTCTTGTAGAGTTTACATGCAGAAACCAGGTGAACCAAGAACTCCAGCACCTTGTAGGCTCTGGGACAGAGGGGGAGGGCCAGGTGGAGGGCAGAGGGGCCACGAGAGCAGAGACCACAGCACCTCTCTCCTTGTATCTTTTGCTTTTGGGTTTTTGCTTATTTTCCTTCTTTGTGAAATGTGTTCTACATATGCCTCCTGTGCTCACTGATACTTAAATGCTAAGTTCTTCATGTGTTTGGGGTGTTGTGTCAGAAACCTCACGTTTGTATTGTGTTATCTTTACGGTATTAGATGCTTTCTGAGGAAACATATGTACGAAACATGACACTATTGGAATGGCTTTAGTACTCTTTAAAGATTCCCATCCTAACTAGACATTTTTCATGGTTTGTCAAATGGGAATCACCACATTCCATGGTGAGAAATATCACTACCCTGTATACGAAATGCTTTGACATCTCCTGCTTTTAAACATTGGCTCTTGTTTTGTTTTGTTTTGTTTTTAAATGAGAGCGTCATCAGCTAATGTCATACTTAGTGATTCACAACAATACCGTTAAGTAAAAACACAAACTTCAAAGGGAGGTAAGTTGAATGCATTCCAAGGACATAGAATGAACTTCTTTAAATAAGATTCACATATAATCATCTCAGTTGGTGAAGATATTTGAACTTCTCGTGTTGCCACACTTACCCAAAGAAGGAATGCATCAAAGATTGAGTCCCCCATTGTCCACGCTGTGACTGAAGTTCTGAAAATATTCTTCCCAAGTTTGCAGCGCGCATGCTCTGTGGCGGAATATGGAAGGGGTCAGCACACTGAAAAGCACATCTGAATCTGTGAATGTCGTTGGTTATTTGGAGGAAGAGTCAGGCAGGCGCATTAGCAATTTTTCGTTGGGACACTCAGCTTTACACAAAGCAAGTAACTACCCAGAGGACCAGTTGATCCAACTCTTCGCTTTGAGAAGTGTGGTCAGAAAGTCAGGAGACTTGTTCCACGAATGTCATTAGAGGAGCGCATGGGTTGTGCTTCGCCTCCTTACAGTTGTCCGAAGACGCGGGTGTGACTCTAGCGTCAGAGTAGCGTATCTGCATCACTGTTACTCTAAATGGGACAAATTGGTCACTTTCTTTCTTTCTTTTCTTTTCTTTTTTTTTTTAAGCGTGGTCACACAGCTCTGGAATTACTTGGTTTGATGTTTCTAGCTTAGCATGGTTTTGTAAGGTGCTTTAGGAAGCTGATAACTAGAAATGATCAAAGCCCCTCTTTTTTTTGGTCAGAACTTACTACAGTAGAGAATTTCGTTATTATGATTCCAACTTGGACTCTAGCCAAGATGGTCTCTTATTTAATGTAACGTAAGAACTTCATAATATCGTGAAGTCACGTATATTACAATGACTGCTCTGTTTTTCTATCTAATGTTCTGTTTTTTTTTGTTTTTGTTTTTGTTTTTGGCTCACGGTTTAAAAAGACAAATTTAGTCTTTTTTTTCTAATAGCATTTACTAGAAAAATCTCTTGTGGATCGGTTTTGTCAACTTTTGTCTTGCCAGGAGCATTTTACAACTGGGTGATCTGTGCTCCGATACTGTGTTGAATTGGTGCCTCTGGTGTGTTGGACGTACGTGTGCACATTATGTGTTGGAGTGTACCCACTGTGTTTGTAAGAAATATCTGGTGGGTTCTTCTCCAGGATTTTGAGTGGGTGGGCTCTAATATTTGTTTCTGCGTGTTGATTGGTCAGCTTTTGTTAGTATGTCCTTGCTAAACTACTGGTTTGCTTTCTGAAGATGTAATTGTAACCAGGTGTGTAAGGTCAGGGTAGAAAGCAGTTTTGTGGAGCTTTTGTTCTAATAGCGTATAACAAATCACTGGAAATGTGAGTCATCAGCAAAAGGCACTTTATAAAGCAAAAGGTGGAAAACTGTGCAGCATTGCAAATTTTATGGGGCAGAAGTATTTATTGCTGTCAGAAACTGAAGTTTTTGAATTAGCGTATACTTTTATTATGTTTTTGCAATTAGGAATATCTTTATGGTGTACAAGATTCCATTTCTTTTTGCAGAGAAATAGGATTAGTCAGGGACAACTAAGTATTCGACCTGGTATTAAGCATTTAAAACTAACATTAGTTATCATTTGCTGCGGGATGATTTGTGTTTGGTCTCTTTGAGTATAAGAAAGGTATGAATTTTTTTTTCCTCCAGAGAATACTTACATCTGAATTTTGAGATAACTACGCAGGGCCTTCTTTTATTCTCCCTCATATTGTTCCTATTTTAAAGCCAAATGTAACAGTGGGCTGTTGGCCTTGTCTCATCCATCTGAGTGAATGAGTTGTGTTTGTAGAACATACAGACTATTTTTTGCTTGAAATCAGCATTTATGATTTATGGCCAACATGTATGTAACCCTGATTTTCTATTGAGAATGATCCTTATTGTCTTTGTGTACTAACTCAGTGCAGAAGCACTTGTCTGTTTTGAGCTAAACCAGACCTCTTGTAAAAAGAATCAAATTATTTCATCATGTTGAAAATGAAAAGCTATAATTACTTGTAATTAGCCTTCAGAATTTTTGAAAATTGAGGAATTCTATTCCAGAGGTTTAAGATCACTCCAAATCAGTGCCTTTGGAAAATAGGAAATAATTTTCTGTTCAATTTGAAATTGATTTAATTTATGCCTTTGACAGCTATTTTGCTTTGATATTTTTGTAGTGGAAATCATAGAACTGTGGTGATTAGTGCTATAACTTTTTGTGATATCATACACTAGTTTGTTCAAAACCTGGTCTCCTGCTTCTAACAAGTTTCTGTAGAGTCTGGATTATAAAAGATGCTAAGTAATTATTTTTGAGCCCCACAGAATAATAGTACATGAGGAGTTTTGGAGGTTTTTTCAGAGGTTTCTAAAGTTTCCGAAAGGAAAAAGTGAGGACTCTTTTTTCCACACTAACAGACTTCTTTCTTAAGATATTGGGAAATTTGTATATGCTTCTGTAATTTGTTTAAAAAGAGCTTCAAGATAAAAGCACTTTTTCTCAGTATATTTAATTTCTGAGGTTAAATTTCAAAAGTTAAATATAAAAACTTCTTACTAATATCTTAATTTTTACTATATGTTTCTAAAAAGATGAATACTTACTATTTAACATTAAAATACTCTGGATAGATTTTACTTATTTCACACCTACTATTCAGTATTACCAGACAACCAGTAGCTTTCAATTTTTTGACTAGTTCAGCAAGGAAAGAACTTTGTTCTCTGAGGAGCATTTTCCTCAGGATCTGAACATTGTAAACTGAGTATTTTACGGTGGAAAGGGCATTACGTTTGCATAATGATTTGGAAAACAACAACTCATTTGAATGGGCCAGGTTTAATCATAGTTCATGGAAACTGGGGAGGAACTTAGTTTACCTGAAGCTTCTGTGGATTGTAAAGGTGGCTTCTTTGTTTAATGAGTTAGCTTAAAGTGGATTCTAAATTTTATTATTTAATATTTTTACCTTTTGAAGCTTCCTAGGAGCCCCCCCCCCCCCCCCCCCAAAACATATCAGAACTCACCAGGTGGTTTCCCCTCTTGTAATAGTTACGGCCTTCAGAGCACGTGTGCTGGACTATAAATCTGTGTTTCCTTGACTAGTTCGTTTAATTGGAATTTGGAAAAAACTGATCACATTAAACATATTCTTTATTTTCTTCTTTTTTAAATGTAATTGAGCGGAGGAGGAACAGAGAGAGAGAGAGAGAGAGAGAGAGAGAGACAGACAGAACCCAAAGCAGGCTCTAGGCTCAGAGCTATCAGCATAGAGTCCGATGCGGGGCTCAAACCCACGAACCGTTAAGATCATGACCTGAGCCAAAGTCAGACGATTAACCAACTGAGCCACCCAGCCTCCCCAGGGTAGTTCTATTTTTAATTTTTGAGGAACTTCCATACTCTTTTTCAGAGTGACTACATCAGTTTGCATTCCCACCAGCAGTGCAGAAGGGTTCCTCTTTCTCCGTATCCTCGCCAACATCAGTTGTTGCCATTCTGACAGGTGTGAGGTGGTATCTCATTGTGGTTTTGATTTGTATTTCCCTGATGATGAGCGATGTTGGGCATCTTTTCATGTGTCTGTGGGCCATCTGGATGTCTGCTTTGGAGAAGTGTCCATTTGTGTCTTTTGTCCATTTCTTCGCTGGATTATTTGCTTTTTGGGTGTTGAGTTTGATGATTTCTTTATAGATTTTGGATACTAACCTTTTATCTGATAGGTCATTTGGAAATACTTCTCCCATTTTGTCGGTTGCCTTTTAGTTTTGCTGATTGTTTCCTTTGCTGTGAAGAAGCTTTTTATCTTTTTTTTTCTTTAAATATTTTTAATGTTTATTTATTTTTTTGAGAGAGAGAGAGACAGAGCATGAGTGGGAGAGGGGCAGAGAGAGAGACTCACACACAGAATCCTAGGCAGGCCCCAAGCTCTGAGCTGTCAGCACAGAGCCCAATGCGGGGCTTGAACTCATGGACCACGAGATCATGACCTGAGCTGAAGTCAGATGCTTAACCGACTGAGCCACCCAGGTGCCCCAGAAGCTTTTTACCTTGGTGAGGTCCTAATACTTCATTTTTGCTTTTGTTTCCCTTGCCTCCGGTGACATGTCAAGTAAGAAGTTGCTGTGGCCCAGGTCAAAGAGGTTGTTGCTTGCTTTCTCCTCTAGGATTTTTATGGATTCCTTTCGTACATTTAGGTCTTTCCTCCATTTTGAGTTTATTTTTGTGCATGGTGTAAGAAAGTGGTCCAGGTTCATTGTTCTGCATGTCACTGTCCAGTTTTCCCACCACCATTTGCTGAAGAGTCTGCATCGTTTTTCTCCATTTGACCCCCAGGCTCCCCAAAGAGAACTGTATCGACACCCTTATTCTGAGCTGCTCCCACAGCACTACCTGCTACCCTGCTTCTGTCATGAGCTGACTGGCTTTGCTCTGTCATGTCTGGTCTGGCCAGAGAGACCCTAGGGAGCTTGGGGAGTGCTTCATGAAGGAAGGGGCATGTGGTACAGAAGGAAGTCGGGCAGAGGAGACAGCGTGAGGTGGATTAGACCAGCAGGAGACCTAGAGTGAGTTCCATTTTTTAAAAAAAATATAGATAGCCTGGGAGCCTGGATGGCTCAGTTGGTTAAGCATCTGACTGTTGGTTTTATCTCAGGTAATGATCTCACAGTTGATACACGGAGCCCCGTGTTGGGTTGCATTCTTTCCTGCTTTGTCAAAGATTAGTTGGCCATACGTTTCTGGGTCCATTTCTGGGTTCTCTGTGCTGTTCCACTGAGCTGAGTGTCTGTTTTTGTGCCAGTACCATACTGTCTTGATGATTACAGCTTTTAATGCATCTTGAATTCTGGAATTGTGATGCCTCCAGCTTTGGTTTTCTTTTTCAGGATTACTTTGGCTATTCAGGGTCTTTTCTGGTTCCATACAAATTTTAGGATTGTTTGTTCTAGCTCTGTGAAGAATGCTGGTTTTGATAGGGAATAGATTGAATATATAGATTGCTTCGGGTAGTATCTACATTTTAACAATATTTGTTCTTCCATGAGCATGGAATGTTTTTCTATTATTTGGTGTCCTCTTCAGCTTCTTTCAAAAGCTTTCTGTAGTTGTCACTGTATAAATTTTTCACCTGTCTGGTTAGGTTTATTCTTAGGTTTTTGATGGTTTTTGGTGAAGTTGTAAATGGGATCGATTCCTTGATTTCTCTTTCTGTTGCTTCATTATTGGTGTATAGAAATGCAACCGATTTCTGTGCATTGATTTTATATCCTGTGACTTTGCTGCATTCAAGTGTCAGGGCTAGCAGTGTTTTGGTGGAGTCTTTCGGTTTTCCACATAGAGTATTATGTTGTCTGAGAAGAGTGAAAGTTTGACTTTCTTCCTGCCAATTTGGATGCCTTTTATTTCTTTGTGCTGTCTGATTGCTGAGGCTAGGACTTCCAACACTGTGTTGAATAACAGTGGTGAGAGTGGACATCCTTGTCTTGTTCCTGACCTTAGGGGGAAACTTTTAGATTTTCCCATTGAGGATGATATTAATGGTGGGTCTTTCGTATAATGGCTTTTATGATCTTCAAGTATGATCCTTATGTCCCTAATTTCTTGAGGGTTTTCATCAAGAAAGGATGCCGTATTTTGTCAAATGCTTTCTCAGCATGTATGGAGAAGATCATGTGGTTCTGATCTTTTCTTTTGTTAATGTGAGGTATCACGTTGATTTATTTGCCGATATTGAACCAGCCCTGCATCCCAGGAGTGAATCCCACTTAATTGTGGTAAATAATTCTTTTAATGTGTTGTTGGATCTGGTTGGCTGGTTGGCTGGTATCTTGTTGAGAATTTTTGCACCTGTGATCATCAGGGACATTGGGCTATAGTTCTCATTTTTAGTGAGGTCTTTGGTTTTGGAATCAAGGTAATGCTGACCTTATAGAATGAGTTTGGAAGTTTGGAGTTTGGAAGTTTTTCTTCCATTTCTATTTTTTGGAACAGCTTCAAAAGAAAAGGTGTTAACTTTTCGTTAAATGTTTGGTAGAACTCACCTGGAAAGCCCTGAACTGTTGTTTGTTGGGAGATTTTTGATAACTGATTTAATTTCATTTGATTATAGGTCTGTTCAAATTTTCTATTTCTTCCTGTTTCAGTTTTGATAGTTTATATGTTTCTACGAATTTGTTCATTTCTTCCAGGTTGCCCAATTTGTTGGCATATAATTGCTCATAATATTCTCTTTAGTATTGTTTGTTATTCTGTGGTGTTGGTTGTGATCTTTCCTCTTTCATTTATTTTATTTATTTGGGGCCTTTTTCTTTTCGATCAGTCTGGCTAGGGGTTTATCAATTTTGTTAATTCTTTCAAAGAACCAGCTCCTGGTTTCATTGATCTGTTTTTCTGATTTCGATATCATTGATTTGTGCTCTAATCTTTATTATTTCCCTTCTTCTGCTGTTTGGAGGCATTACTTGCTATTCTTTTTCCAGCTCTTTCAGATATAAGGTTACGTTGTGTATATGAGACCTTTATTCCTTCTTTACGAAGGCCTGGATTGCTATATACTTTACTCTTATGACCGCCTTTGCTGCATCCCAGAGGTTTTGGGCTGTCATGTTTTCATTTTCATTGGCTTCCATGTACTTTTTAATTTCCTCCTAAATTTCTTGGTTAACCCATTCATTCTTTAGTAGGATGTTCTTTAATCCAAGTATTCATGGTCTTTCCAAATTTTTTTCTTGTGGTTGATTTTGAGTTTCATAGCACTGTGATATGTATGGTATGATCTCGATCTTTTGTACTTGTTGAGGGATGATTTGTGACCCAGTATATGATCTGTTCTGGAGAATGTTCTATGTGCACTCGAGAAGAATGTGTATTCTGCTTTAGGATGAAATATTCTGAATATATCTGTTAAATCCATCTGGTCTACTGTGTCATTCAGAGCCATTGTTTCCTTGTTGATTTTCTGCTTAGATGATCTGTCCATTGTTGTAAGTGGGGTATTGAAGTCTCCTACTACTATGGTATTATTATCAATGATTTTTTTTTTTTTTATGTTTGTGATTAACTGCTTTATATATTTGGGTGCTATCATGTTGGGGGCATAAATATTTACAAATATTAGATCTTCTTGGTGGATAGACCCCTTAATTACAATATAATCCCCTTCTTCATCTCTTGTTATAGTCTTTGGTTAAAATCTAGTTTGTCTGATATAAATATGGCTAAACCAGCTTTCTTTTGATGACCATTACCATGAGATAGTTCTCTGTCCTCTTACTTTCAACCTGCAGGTGTCTTTAGGTCTAATATGAGTCTCTTGTAAGCAGCATATGGATGGGTCCTGTTTTCTTATCCATTATGATACCCTGTGTCTTTTGATTGAAGTGTTTAGTCCTTTGACATTTAGAGTGAGTAGTGAAAGATATGAATTTAGTGTCATTTTATTGCCTGTTGAGTTGGTGTTTCTGGTGATGTTCTCCCATCCTTTCTAGTCTTTGTTGCTTTTGGTCTTTTTGTTTTGTTTTGGCTTTCCTCCACTAAGAAGGTCCGCCTTAAAATTTCTTGCAGGGCTTGTTTAGTAGTCATGAATTTCTTTAGTTTTTGTTTGTCTGCAAACTCTTTATCTCTCCTTCCATTCTGAATGAGAGCCTTGCTGGATAAAGAATTCTTGGATGGATATTTTTCTGATTCAGCACATTGATCATATTCTGCCACTGCTTTCTGGCCTGCCAAGTTTCTGTGGATATGTCTGCTGCAAACCTGATCTGTTTTCCCTTCTATAGGTTAAGGACTTTTTCCCTTGCTGCTTTCATACTTCTTTCTTGGTCTGTGTATTTTGTGAATTTAACTATAATATGCCTTGGAGATGGTCGGTTTTTGCTGAATCTAATGGAAATTCTCTGTGGTTCTTGGAGTTTGATGTCTGTGTCCTTCCCTAGATTAGGACAGTTTTCTGCTATAATTTGCTTATATAAACCTTCCTCTCCTTTTTTTCTCTCTTCATCTTCTGGGACGTCTGTGATTTGGATGTTATTCCTTTTAAATAAGTCACTGAGTACTCTAAATCTTGTATCATGCTCTTTTGCCTTTGTTTCCCTCTGTTTTTTCTGCTTCATTATTCTGTAATTTTGTCTTCTGATTATATGATTTGCTGCTCTGCTTCATCCATCCTTATCATTGGGGCATCCATTCAAGATTGCATCTCTGTTATAGCACTTTTAATTTGGTACTGACTAGATTTTATTTCTTTTATCTCTGTAGAAAGGGATTGTATGCTTTTTTCAACCCCAGCTAGTATTCTGTGGTTCTAAATTCTAGTTCAGGCATCTTAAGAGCTTGTATCTGTGTTAAGTTCCTGCCTGTCAGTTTTTCCCCTGTATTCCTCAGTGTATTCCTTCGTTTTGTCATTCTGGAGGAAGAAAGAAGTTAATAAAGTTAAAAATTAAAATTAAAAAATTAAAAACAAAACAGAAAATCAAATAACGTAAGCTAAATCGGTTTGTTTTCATCTGCTTGTTGAAAGAAGGTTGCTAGAATAGAGAAAAAAGGAAAGATAAAAGAGGTAAGAAAAAATTTAAAAATTAAAGTAAAAAAAATAAATAAAAATAAAATTAAAGTAAAAAAAATAAAAATAAAGTAAAAAAAAGTAAATAAAAATAATAATCGAAGTTTTCTTTCTGGATCCAAAAATGGGGAAGAAATGAAAGGGGAAAAAAAAGGAAAAAATAAGGAAAAAAACAATTTAAGCAAAAACAGAAACAAAGAAAACAAACAAATACATGAACCAGCAAACAGAATGAAATCCGAATGAAGTTACATCCAGTTTCCCCTAGAACTAAACAGTGAAGCACTCTGTAGTCCGTCCAATAAGCAGGTGGAGGGACTTGTGCTGGTCTTCTGGGGGATGTGCTGGGAGGTTGCAGTTGGGTGGGGCTTGGTCTAACAGCTCCCTTGTTCACTAGGTGGTGCTGCTTAGCTTACTGGGGTGGATCAGTGTGGTGCGCATGTGCGTGTGCAGGAGAAGTGGAAATGGCTTCTCCCAACTCCCTAGTCTTGGGGGAGGAACTTTCTGCTCTCACCCACCCTTGTTCAAGCACCCCTCCTTTATCTTAGGCCTCTGTCCACTCTCGCCTCTACCCCTTCCGTGTCCAGACTGTTGGCCTGTCAGGTGGCACCTCCCTCCAGAGGTTTATATCTGATGGGTTTGTGTTTCAAAACCCCACATTTTAGGGACCCCTGCTGCTTGCACCCATGCCAACCCTCTGGGAGAGGTTCTCCCTGAGCAATGGCTGGGTGCTGGCTCACCTCTGGAAGTGTTCATGTGATGGCACAGAGGCAGAGGTTTAGAGATTATGGCCAGTCACAACACACAGCTGGTACCAGGTTTCCCTGCACTCTGGTGGCTTTGTCCCAAGACCAGCAAATGTGGCTGCTCTCTGAGTTTTATTGGGGTCTTTGCCTGTGGGGAGGTCACATGGCCTCTCCAAGTGCACTCCAGCTAGGGGAACCGCTACTCCCCACATGGCACACAGACCTCTCAGACCCTGCTGCCTGCTCCTGGGGCTTCACCCTGCTTCCTCACCAGAGCACCGCCAGGCACTGGGCTCCAGAACTTCAAACTGTGTTCCTCTGTTTATAGAATCCTGGTGGTATTGAAACCCTCTCCTTCCTGTCCGTGGTTTTGGGGAATAGATTTCTTGTTCAGTCCCCTGCGAGTGTTTTCACTTTTTGTCTCTTTTTTCTCCAGCTACTTTTGGGGGAGTACTTTTTTTGCACGATCCTGATGAGCCACACTCTCCCTCATTTTCTTTTTCTGTCCTCTCTCCACAAAAACAGCTGTCTACCTTCTGCAGTTATTCCCTCCTCTAGTTCACCCCTCTGCACCGCGTCGCGTACCTGCCGAGGTTTGTGGCTGAAGTTTTGCAGATTGTTGTGTTAATCCTCAGATCAATTTTCTAGGTGTGCCGAATGGTTTGGTGCTGATCTAGCTGTGTTTCAGGCAGGAGGCAAGCTCAGCGTCTCCATGCCTCTCTGCCATCTTCACTTCTCTCCCCCAGAGCTGATGTCTGATACGTGGATATTAAAACACCCGTATGAGGATGTGTGATCAGCCCGATGCTCCACATATTCAGAGTCTGGCTATTCCTCACCCTGTGGTGGCGGCAGCATTCTCTGGGGTCACTGTGATGCTCCCTGGTGGCTCTACCCCCTCTACTGCTGACCCTCTGCGGTCTGTTCTCAGTTCTTTGGCCATTTTGCTCCTTTAAAAACGTACTCAGGTCGTGTCACATTGTGCTGGTTCCATTTTCCCTCCAAGGGACAGCTGGTCTCACAGTGTTATGCAGAGCCTCCATGATCTTGAACCCTATGTGTCTCTGGCCCTGCCTCCTCTTGCACCCCACCTGGCTCACTCTGCTCCTTGCTACATTGGCTTCTTTCAGAGCATGTTGTCTCCTATGTGTGTGAGCCCTAGTGGTGACACTCACCAGAATGTTCTTCATCCAGATACCTGTTTGTCTGACTCCTTCACCTCCCTTGGCCATACCCAGATGTCACCTTCACAGTGACATAAGCTCTGCCTACCCAGTTTACTGCCTCAGCCTATCCTCCGCTTCTCCTGTTCTCCTTCCCCAACAGAACTGATCATGTTTTAACCTAGCCTGTAATTTATTTATTTATACTATTTGTTGTTTGTTATGTTTTGTCATCTGACCCTTCTTAGCACAAGGATCTTTGGGTTTTGTTTGTTCACTGGTTTCCAAAGGCATTTTCAAAAGTGCACTGGATTAGGTGCTCTCAAAATTCCATTTTAATTTTTTCTGTCAAGTGGGTCATGTATGGATATGGCCACAATATCAACAAAGAGGCCAGCCTTCCATTCACTGTGACTGCTTTTAGTTTTCCTTTGCTTCCTTGAATTTTGACTTCTAGAATTCTAACTTTGGTTCTTCTTTTATATTCCTAAACTTTCTTTCTGGAGAATCTGGGTACAGAATTCTCTCCCTTAATAGTCTTTGTTCTTCTCCAAGTCAATATGTAAACCAAAGCAAGTATCGTATATTCTCAAATCTTTGTCTCCTCTGTTTCCCAGTTTATACTAATGTGTGACCTACTCACGGTAGAAACTTCGTGAAACCCTGTGACGCAAGTGCTCCTGGCCACCCAGCACAAGGTTACATCTGCCTATGTTTTCTGTAAACTTGTCATCATGTTTGGCCATTCCCTTTGCCACTGCCCAAGGTCAGATCTTTATCATCCTTTCCTGGCCTTTCCCTTTTGCTTCCTCTCTTTTCCTTTTTTTCTGTCTCTGGTCCAGTTCTGTGCACTGACTGTAAAACCCATGCCTAATTCTGTCTCCTTTTTATTTAAAAATCTGTCATGGTTGTTCATAACTTGTGAAGTTAAAAAAATTCCATTGACATGGAATTAAGTCTGTGACACGTTCTGGCCCCAACCCTTTATTAAAAAGAGTGGAAACCATTTTTTCTAAAACTATAGTCATGTTGTTGTAGATGTTCAGTGAGAAAAAATTTCCCATGAGAAAATATATTTGCAAAATGGTGGTTAAACAAAGTTAAAAGTTTTTTAATCATAGACATTTTAATTCTCTAATTGGTAACGTCAGTTGTTAATAAAGTGATAATTTGTATGTATTACATATAGTATGTAATGTTTAAAATACTTCATTTAAAAAAATAATTATTGAGCACTTACTAGATGCTAGTACCGTTGTAAATGCTGAGGATACACTAATGAACAATTCAGACAAAACCAGTGGTTCTCATGGAGTTTAGAGTCTCTTGGGACACACAGACAATGCGAAGGATGAGAATTAGGGTTGGGAAGCAGGTAAGAAGATTGGGGGGAGGGGGAACTGGTGCTGCAAAGCCTAGAGCATTATGAGCAAGGGCTTGTTGAAAGGGTCACATCTGAATAAAGAGATTCATTGTATTACCCTTTAATCGTTTTGGAAATCAGGTAGAAATAGTGAGTTATATGTGTATCTTTGCCTTATGAAAAATTGTGGCATTATATAAGGCATTAAAATGAAAGATAATTCAAGGTACTATTAAAGCAATATCTATATATGTCTCTTTGTAAATTAGTGCTAATGGTCAGTATAACTCAGACTATTTCAGATTTGGAATTTTACTTGCATTCATTTATTACAAAGTCAATACTCAGCTTAAAAATTAAAAAGATTAGTAATTATATAAGGTTTCAAAGAAAAGTACTAATGTTATGACCCACCTAACACCATATGGTTTCAGAAATGTCGTGAAAATGATTTTTTTGCCTTATATTTATAGTGCATAGATAGCTTATTCTTCTTACTACTGTTAATTAATACTTTTATAGTAATTATAGAATACTTTAAATATACATTATTCTTCTGAATTTAAAAGATCAGGCTTTTAAACAAATTAATTTAGAAGGATAATAGAAATGACCTGGACTTTCATAAATTCTTTAGTAAATTTTTTTTAAGATCATCAAAAATAATCTTTTAGGAAACATTTGTTCCTCTGTGAATTCTACAAAATTCCACATGGCTTCTCAACCTCTTTACTCTTCCAGTTTAGTTACACCCTTGGAGGTCATTGTCTTACATAAAGTGGTGATTGCCCTTGAAAATAGATCCATTAGAAGCTTTTTTCTCAGTTGTACATTGTAGACAGAATGTAATGCTCACTAGTCAAAAGAACACACAATAAATAAATGGTAAATATAGGTACGGCATCAGATGTGATGTGCAGAGTTCAAAGTATGTTGCCAGCTTGGTTGAAATGGTAACTAACAAATGTAAATGGGAACACTTCAGCTTTGAGGTAAATTTCTAATAGCTTAATAGTAACCTTGATAATGAAGTGGGAAGCAGATCAAAACGTGATGTAGTGAAAATCAGGAAAAGTTGGGGGGGTACGATTAAACAGATGAGCTGTATGCCGTGGTCCGGATATGCCAGTTTCTTTATACCCTCCCAAGTTGAAGGATATATGGAGTGTTTCCAGTTTTTGGACATTATGAACAAAACTGATATAAATCTCATCCTTGTAAATACTAGGAATGAGATTACAAGGTCCTGCCATGTGTTTAGCTTTATAAGAAACTGCCAAATGGTCTCCCAAAGTGGCTTCACCATCTTGTATTACCACTAGAATGTTGCTTCTAGGCTTATTAGCACTTTGTACTGTCAGAGTTTTTGTTTTAGCCAGTCTGTTAGGTCTGCATTTAGTATCTGATTGTGGTTTTTACTTTGTATTTCCTTCCTGCCTAAATACGTTGAGCACCTTTTCATGTGCTTGTTACCAGTTTGTTTTTTTTTTTTAGGCGAAGTGTCAAATCTTTTGCCCAGCTTATTAATTTGGGTTATTTTCTTATTGAATTTTGAGAGTTCTTTCTATATTCTGGGTATTAGTCCTTTATGAGATATGTGTTTTGCAGATATTTTGCGGCTTGTGTTTTCATTCTCTTACCTGTTTTATTTGAACAGCAGAAATTCTTAATTTGATGAAATCCAGTTGCTCAGTATTTTCTTTTATGGTTTGTACTTGTAATTTTGTGTCTGAAAACTAAATGCCAGACCTGAGGTCATGCACACTTGTCTTCTAGTTTTTATTATTTTAATATGTATAAGTATCTATCTATCTATCTATATATATTTATTTATTTATTCTTTTTATTTATTTATTTATTTATTTATTTATTTATTTATTTATTCTTAAAGTTTATTTTTAAGAGAGATACCATGTGCACGTGAGAGCAGAGGAGCAGAGAGAGGAGAGGGACAAAGAGAATCCCAAGCAGGCTCTGCACTGAGAGCACAGAGCCCGATGCAGGGCTTGAACTCATCATCCCCAGAATCATGACCTAAGCCGAAATCAAGAGTCAGACACTTAACCCACTGAGCCACCCAGGCGCCCCCTGCCTTCTATTTTTTTAATAGAAAGTTTTTATACAAGTTTTAGGTTTACCATTAAGACTTGTGATCCATTCTGAGTTAAAATTTTTTTAATATTGTGTGAAGTATGCATTGCGTAAGATTATTCAGTTATGTTTTGCGTTGAGTCTGTTGGACTCTACTAGAGAATTGACATCTTCGCATTATTGAATCTTCCCATCTATGAACGCAGTCTGTCTTCATATTTATTTAGGCCTTTCATTTCTTGTCCGTGTTTTGTGGCTTGCAGAATACAGATCTTGCATGTACTTTGTTAGATTTATATAGAAGTATTTCGTGGTTTTGTTGATCCTACTGTAAATGATTCGTTGAAACAGTTTTAATTTTCTCTAGTTAATTGCTGCTGTGTAAGAATGTGTCATGTGACCCACGTGCTACGGTGTGTTACTTCTAGTAGTCCTTTGTAAAGACTGTTACACCAACACTTGATAGTATATTGTTACTGTTGGTAGCTTGCAGAGTCGTTTGAGTGTCTTCTCCCCTTGCACTGTGGATGCAGTCACCGAGAGTCAGACCTGAAAAGTGCTTGCTTGAAGTTTCTGGCAATATGAAGGAACAGTCCAGATCTCTTGACTATGCTACTGATGCTTTATAAACTCAGTGTTTTGTGTTTGTGTGTTGGGGGTTGTAGTGTGATGTTTTGCAAGTCTCTAAACAGTGTTGCCATTTAGTCAAATCACATGGATTGTCATGTATGGTATGATTTGGGAGAACGGGAACGGAAAGCTTCCACTTTAGGATTCCCTTTCCCTGGCTTGCCTCAGGAGCCGAAGTTGCCTATGTCAAAAGGAAAATATCTTACAAAGGAAGCATAAATCATTATGTTGTTCTGACCTTAATATTCTTTAGTTTTTCAGAGATGTGGTATTTGTAGGTTGTGATGGCAGATAACAGCTGGGGGCTTGAGAGATAGGGCAGGACAGGTTCAGGCGTAAGTGGGCCCAGGTGGGATGCTGCCATGGTGGGAACCTCATCCAGATGTCATCGTGAGGACACGGGGCACCAAGCTGTGAGAGCAGTATAGTGAAATGTAGACACAGGCACCAAAAGGACATACTGTGAAAAACTTAACCTGGCTTCGTGATATTTTTGCCTGGTTTACCTCCGGAAAACAAGCTGTTTGATTGTCAAACACTTGTAATATACCTTGGATCAATATTTCTCAATAGAAATACTGGTTAATTATGCTAAAATTAAAAAGAAAAAGTTCCCCTGTGTATAATGGCATAAATAGTTTCCTTGTTAAATTATGTTGCCTGCCTTCTTTACGGGAAATTTTCGATGCCGCAGACCCTTAATAGAGGACTTGTGGATAAACAATTTTTTTTTTTTTTTTTACAAGGAAACACGTATAAAACAAACAAGGTTAGAAAAATGTAATTAGCCCCATGATATCTTGAGATCTTAAGGAAAATAATATCAAAACAATCCACACTACTCATCTTACTAGAATTAACAGAAGACAATTTAGGAGAATGTTATCCAACATGAGCAGTTTCATTTACTTGATTTCTTGATTTTGCCAAGAAATTTTAAACATGACATTTTAGCCATTAGGACATTTGATTATATGTTATGATTTTGAAAATCAGAAAGAATGTTGGGGAAAGTATCTGTACCTCAGAGATATAAAGTATTTGTGATTTTTTTTTTTTTTTTGGCCTTTGATGAAATGGGACATCGTACATTTGTAGGAAAAAATGTCTTCCCCATTTGGACATCATCCCATTTATTTTAGCTAGCATTTCATTAGTATTTTCCTCTACTATCATGTGATTGGTTTAGGGCAGATTGGTATTTATTTATTTATTATTCATTTATGATATATAGTATATAATATTATTCATTTATTTACCTTGATTATTCAATGACTTTTTGACCTGTTTTGATTTTTGTTTGGAGCCAAATTCTTGGTTTTCAGTTAGAACTGTTTTAGTTCAGTATTGTATGTTGAGGGGAAGTCTTTTAATTAAAAACTGTGCTTGTATTTGTTCATCTTTTAGATACTTAAAAACAACTTTTAAAACCAATGTTAACACCTCTTTCCACACTTGCTATTTCAAGATCAAAGTTGAACTTTTTAATTAAAACTTTAAAAAGTGTTTTTTAAACTTTGTTTTAATTTTACCATGAATATAGTTAATACTTAGTCTTTTATAAGCAATATGCTTTTTTTTTTTTAATCTTAACATTTATTTATCTTTGAGAGAGAGACAGAGACAGAGAGAGAGAGAGAGGCAGAGCCTAAGTGGGGGAGGGGCAGAGAGAGAGGGAGACACAGAACCTGAAGCAGGCTCCAGGCTCTGTCTGAGCTGTCAGCACAGAGCCCAACGCGGGGCTGGAACTCAGGAATCACGAGATCATGACCTGAGCTGAAGTCAGATGCTTAACTGACTGAGCCACCCAGGCACCCCTAAGCAATATTCTTTATGCTGTTATAGATCTTTGTTTTTACAGCTAAAAATTATAATACTTTTATTTCAATAACACTTCACAGTTTCTGATCAGTTTAGCCAAAAAATTTGCCTATTTTCTTGAGCTTTTCATGTAAGCAGCCTTTTGTTTCATTGCCTTTTCTCTGTTCATTTTAAATTTCATTGACTTCTACTTTTTTTGTTTTTAATATATTTCTTTCCACTTTAGGTTTAATTTGCTGTTCTTTTTCCAGTTTCTTAGGATAGAAGTTTAGATTGATTTTCCTTTTTCTTTTTCTTTCCCTTTTTCTTTTTCTTTCTTTTTCTTAATTATAAGCATGTAAAGGTACAAAGTTCCTTTTAAGCCCTGCTTTATGGCATCCCAGAGATGGTTGTGATTTTTGATTGAATGTTTGACATCCATCACCCTTAGGCCAATAAAGACTGAAGTGTATGTGTAACTACCTTGAATTCTGTCAGATTCTGCATCATGTATTTAGAACCTCTGTTATTAGGTGCGTCTGCATTTAGGATTGTTATGTCTTCTCGTTGAAGTTATTCTTTTATGTCTTTGAAATGATCTTTCTTGTGTTTGTTAATACTCCTTGCCTCGAAGTATTTTTGCTTTTCTTTATATTAATGTGGCCCCTCCAGCTGTCTTGTGCTTAGTGTTAGTGTGGTGTATGTTTCTAAATTCTTTTGCTCTCACTTGATTTGCATTTATCTATATGATGTCCTTTGTTGTATTGGAGTTGAGTCTTGTTCAAATAATAATAAAATGCTTCATGGAAAGTGGAAGGACCCACACTAGAAATGTTTTTATTTACTGTTTATCTTTTGCTATTCTTGCCATACATTTACATTTATATGTATGTTAAAAATGCCACAAAACCTTGCAAGTAATTTTCATTTAAATAAATCAAATATTAAAATGAAATCTATGATATGTACCCTTATGTACCATTTCTGGTGCTTTTCATTCCTTTGTTTAAATCTGCATTTCCATCCTGTATAATTCTCTTTCTGCCAGAAGAATTTCCTTTTTTATGGTTTATGCCTGCAGGTGATTAATTTTCCCAGCTTCGGTTTGTCTACCAATCATTTTGTCTTCATTTTTGAAGGGAGATTTTATTAGATATAGAAGTCTAGGTTGAGAGTTTTTATTTTCTTTAAATGTGTTTTGTCATTATCTTCTGTTCTCTGTTATTTCTGATGAAAAATCTTTTTGTTCCTCTAGATATAGATCATTATTTTTTGACTTTTAATGTTTTCTTTTTAAAATTGCTTCTCAGCAATTATATTTTGATGTACCTTGGTGTGTTTTCTTTTCTGTTTTCTGTTTATTCTGTTTGGAATTTGTTACATTTCTTTGATCTGTGGATGGATTTTTTTTTCCCCCAAATCTGGAAAATTTCAGGTCATTACTTCTTCAGATATTTTTTTCTGTTTTCTTCCTTATTCTACCCACCTTGAGCTCTTCTCTTGGAATTTTAATTGTATGTATGTAAGCCTGTTTGATATTGTCTGACAGATTGCTGAATCTCTCCTCATTTCCTTTCAGATTTATTTTAATCCTCCAGTATTCTCATTAAAAAAAAAAGTTCTTTAAATTCACTTGCATGTTTATAGTAGCTGTTTTAAGGAATATGCTTGCTAATTCTATCTCTGTATAATAGTTAGATTTGCCTGTGTTGACTTACTTGTCTTTCTGTTTATGGGTTCCTTTTAGTTGCTTCTTTGCATGTCTAGTAACTTTGATTGGGTTTTGGATATTGTAAATTCTGTGTTATTTTGTGGTTTATTTTGTAGTGTTCCTTTAAATAATGTTGTACTTACTTCCAATAGTCAGCCGAGTCACTTGAGAATCGTCTTGATCCTTTAGGGGTTTGTTTTCAAATCCTTGATGGTGCTCACTCTTGGGCAAGGTTAGCCCGATGTTAAGGCACGCCATTTGTGTCTCCCAAATGCTTCGGCTGGCTGTTCCTCTTGTCAGAACCTGAACATTTCCATACTTCATGTGATTGCTGTGAATCGTCTTGCTTGTAGCTCTGGTTTTTGCTTTTTTTTGGCCTTCTCAAGGAATTTTACTTCACTCACATTTGGCTTTGGTGTTTAGCCAGGGATCTGTGGAACTACTGTTAAGAGTTTTAGAACTATTTCTTTGGTCAACTTTCTTTTCACATGTGCTTCCCTGAATGTCAAATTCCGGTTGGTTCATCTCTGTCTCCTGTAGGAAGTGAGACTCTTCAGTGTTGTACGTGGGTCCCTGCACTGTGGTCGTGAGGTTGCTGCTTGGCATAAATCCAGAGTTGTCATAGATGGCATCTCCTTTGTTTCTCTTCCTGGGGCTCACAGTCCTTTTCTGTGCATTTTTCAATTTCTGAAAATAGTTGTTTTGTGATATTTTGTCCAATGTTTTACTTGTTTACCGTGGGCCCAAGTTGCTCCATCATGGCTGGAAGGTTAATTGTTTTACTTTATAATTCTTGAACCTGTATCAGTCTGCATGTCTGTTTGATAATGAAAAGCAAGTATTTTAAGATACTTCAGAGTTACACAGTCCTTCTGTATAATGCCACTTCATATGTTCTTCTAAGTAACACATGACATTGATGGATCTGTTACTGTTATTTTCATTTTGCAGAAGGATGAACCTGAGATAGTTAGGAAACTGTAGGAATTTGGTTTTTGGTCTACACTGCATGTAAGCAAATCGAATTTCTTTTTGAGATTTTTTTGTACTGTTTTTCTTTTTTTTTTTTTATTTTTTTTAACATTTATTTATTTTTGAGACAGAGAGAGACAGAGCATGAACGGGGGAGGGTCAGAGAGAGGGAGACACAGAATCGGAAGCAGGCTCCAGGCTCTGAGCCATCAGCCCAGAGCCCGACGTGGGGCTCGAACTCACGGACCGCGAGATCGTGACCTGAGCTGAAGTCAGACGCTTAACCGACTGAGCCACCCAGGCGCCCCTGTACTGTTTTTCAAAGAAGTTATACAAGTCTGGGTCAATGTCATTTGCCATTTTGAGCTACTGTTGATTCTCTTTGTTTTCCATATTTGTCAGGTTGCTTATAAGAGTTGCTCTGGGATAGGAGATGTGGAAGAGTTAGAAAAGTTTAGATATTAATATGATTACAGAAATTGGCTTTCTTATCTTTTTTTTTTTTTTTTTTTTGCCTGTTTTAACATCTATGCTCCTTTCCTTGAGGGGAATATCTCATTAATTCTTGGTGGGTGAATGTCCTGTTTCCTTCTTTTTGGAGTCACCATGCAAATATGGGAGAGATTGGGGCAAGTGCTGAAATAGGAAACAGTGGCAGTGGTGTCCTGCCTAAAGTGTGTACGTGCTAAAGTACAGTTTTTGTACCTTTTGCTTCTTTATTTTTCCAAGGGTCTTGGTACTAGGTTATTTTTCAGCCGTGGTACTCTACCCTTTCTCTGATCTTCTTTTTATAATTTCTAGTTTGCTGGCTTATTTTACAAAATGGTAAAATACATCTACACATATATATGTGAGTCTAGTGTGATATTATGTTTATGTGGATGGGAAGGGAAGATATGGTCTTCTGGTTAGGATCTCCTGTGTATGTAAGATTTCAGTTGGTTATTTGGTAGTTACGTAGTGACCCCAGAGTACCTTGCAGGATACGTGAGATGACTTAGAGATCTGGTCCATGAGGACTCCTGTGCAGAAGTGGTCACCTTGACTGTTGTGTGGGTGACATCTCCAAGAGCAGGGATGCAGGTGGTGTGGCTTAGAAGAAGGGTCCTGCTCAGGGCAGAGACATATGCCTCCTACACAGCCAGCTTTACTGGCCTGCTACTTCAACAAGTCTTTTAATCAATCCCCTCCTTTTAAAAAAACTCGTTTTTTCCCCCTTCCTCCAAATATCGTGATCATATGAAGTCAAACGAGGAACAAAATGCATAATTTAAAACATGAAAGTACCTGTCCTCTGGAGGAAACCACTCTAACTTGGGCAGCTTGTCTTTTTGACAGTGGTACGTGCATGTTCTAGCTAATGCTAGAAAGGTCCCCAGGGAGAGAAGGGAACTAAGTGGCTGCACATCTCTTTTATTTTGAGCAGTTACTAGAGTATAGCTCTGCCTTTAGCTGTGAAACTATTGATCTTAAAAGGCCTCCATGGAACTTTTCTTGGCAATTCTGTTTCCAAGGAGAAAGCAAACAAATCCGTGGTAGGGATGCGTGTGTGTGTGTGTGTGCGCGCGTGCACATGTGTGATTTTAATATTATCAAAACTGGTGGGAGTGGGTGAGAGGTTTTGTGATGTGCTAGTAATATGGAAACAGGTAGATCCCATCCCCAGTGTTGTGGTCTCCTGGTGAGGGTGGCCGCAAACTTGTATGTGCTCTCAAGGTAATTTGGAGGTGGGGCATGATATTACAAGCATTCATCAGACTCTTTTTGTTAATTTTCCTTTATTGACATTCTTTTCTAATTTCATCATATTGAGGCTATATAACACATAAAAACCAAATAAAGGCACAGTTAAAAATTATATTCTATGAAGTGATAACCTAGAAGAGTTTATTAAAATGTGCTTTAAAATTTTTTTCAAAAAAGGTCTGCAGATGATGAGACATTGCAGTCTGTTAACAGTGCTGCTTTGGAGAGCTTTGTCTTCGGAGGCAGCTAAAGGAGAGAGCCTTGCTGTAGAGCCCTTGCTTTAATAATAACTTTAAAGATTTAATTGGACCTCTATCCAAACTCATAAGTTGACATGGAAGTTAGCATTTCCCTCATCACTTTCTTGGATCCTTCTCTATTCTCATTAGCTTTTCCATTTTCTATTAGGTGGGCAATGTTGTATATTCCCTTCTGTTCCTCTGAGGAGCCTGGGTATCTTCTGGCACATATGCCCATATGGGTCCCTGTAGTTTTCATAGGAAAAGCAAATACAAATTAGCTTTGAATATGGAGTATGATATTCCAGAAAAGATTCGTTATTTTTAACTAAAATCTGAAGGAATTCTTTGTAGAGGAAGTGATTTGGTTTTACTTTTGTGTTTAGGTCTTTAGTTTTTTAAGCATTGTCTCTGAGCTTAAATTATTTAAGTATTAATGCTAAATTAAAATGGCTGCTTTTTTTTTTTTAGAATATGAACTATTACAATTGTTTTCATGTTTGAGATCATAGAGAAGTCATATAATACATGGTACTGTCGTATATTCATGCCATAGAATTGTTTTATATATACCACATTTCGTGGCCAGCATATAAGCAGAAAGCTTGAGAAAAAAAACCCTACTTAATTAAAAATTAAACGATGAATTAAAACTTAAATTATGCAAAACTAATAAGCTACATTACCAAGACCAACAATTAATACACTATACTATATTCAGGAAAGATGCTAACATTTTTAACATTTGTTTTATGTTAGAATTGCAATTTGCAGTGTATGCTATTTTGGAACATTTATTTTGAAGAGCTCAGCATGTCTGAATTAAGGCACAAGTCAATGGTCTACGATTTTTAATGGTTATAGGATTTATCATAGAGTAAAATCCTTGATAAGACAAACAGCTACAGAGGAAAAAAATCCAGGGTTTTTTTTTTTTTTAATTTTTATTTTTTTTAGTAAGTGCCGGCATCACATCAGCATATTTGATTACATTTATTTGTCCACTGTGCAGGTCAGCAGGGCAGAAATGCACTCAATTGATGGGGCGCCTGCGGGGCTCAAGTCGGGGAAGCGTCTGACTTTGGCTCAGGTCATGATCTCACCGTACGGGAGTTCGAGCCCCGAGTCAGGCGCTGTGCTGACAGCTCAGAGCCTGGAGCCTGCTTCAGATTCTGTCTCCCTCTCTCTGTGCCCACCCCCACTTGCTCTCTCTCTCTCTCTCTCTCTCTTTCAAAAATAAACATTAAAAAAATATTTAAAAAAATTCACTCAATTGACAAAGGCCTAAAGAGTTCTGTTATTTTGTTTGATAAGATTTCCTCCCCCCCCCCCCGCCTTTATTCATGTATAATGGATGCAGGACCACAATAATAATAGTTACTAAAGTTTTGAACTCCAGGAACTTCCTAAAAATCAGTATTAAGTACAATTGAGGATATTTAAGCTTAAGAAAATATTTTAAAAATTTAATGTGATTACACAAAAACAGATTTTTAAGTATACGTTCTATTTCAACTAAGCTGGACATGTTAACATGCAGACTGATAAAGAGCACAGCTGAAGTAGCCATTTGTCTCTTGTCCCATTGTTCACGCTCTTTATGCCTGCGTGCTTGATGTGTGCATGTTTTAGACTGAGCAGGCTCTACTGTTGGGAAGGAGCGCTCTGTATAGTTCAGTATGCAAGTGGAGCCTTCCTAGGTCCGTCCATCTGTCTGGTCACCTGTGCCATAGACATGATCTTGTGTCAGGTGTCAGGCACTTTGCCGGGACTCAGCACACAGAGAACAATAGAGCTGTTTGAACTTTGGCTCCGGAATGTACGGTTTTGGTGCAGAAAGCCATAAGCTGATCATCTTAAAATAGTATGGTATGATCATTCCCGAAGCACGCCCAAGGTTTCATGAGGCCATAGAGGGAGCCTAACTGGTGGTGGGGGTAGAAGTTGGTAAAGAGTATGCTCACCTCTCTTTCCATGCTGTTTGTTCTGCCCTCATCCACACCCCTTCCCCCCCCGCCCCCCCCCCCCCACACACACACACAAATGACAAGCACCAGTGTTTATTGAGAGCTGCCTTTAGGGCGCAAGGGCTCTGGAAAGGCTTGGGTTGGTTGCATTGGCAGCGCACCTTCTGTAAAGAGGCGCCCTGTGCTTGAGGGACAATGTGGGCGCCTCTGTCCGTCCCTCGTGCCGCGTCCCTCCCCCTTTCCTTCACCTTCCTCTCCCAGGGCCTTTTGGTATTATTTGTGAGTCCAATTTCAGTGTTCTGGCACTGGCCACATTTGAAATACGTCGGGGCTCAGTTTCAAGTGGGATCGAACACCTTTCCCTGTGCGTTGCGCCATAAAGGTGAGATGGGACGCGAGTACCCAAGTGTAAGTGAACGTGCGAGCACATGTGCCTGGAGTTGTGCGGGATTTGTTTTTACTCTCATTATGAACACTTTTTTTTTTTTTTTGTCAGAGGTAAAAGCTAAATGAGTGACTAAAGAAAAACGTTGGGGGTGTGGTACATGACTCCGTTACCTGAGGGACGGCTGTATGTACGTCCGGGTGTGGTACATGGGTCAGTTACCTGAGGGACGGCCATACATACGTCGGGGTGTGGTACACGGGCCCCTTACCTGAGGGACGGCCGTAGGTACGTCGGGGTGTGGTACACGGGCCTGAGGGACGGCTGTAAGTTGGGGTGTGGTACACGGGCCCCTTACCCGTAAGTTGGGGTGTGGTACACGGGCCCCTTACTGGAGGGACGGCCATACGTACGTCGGGGTGTGATATACGGGCCTGAGGGATGCTGTAAGTCGGGGTGTGGTACACGGGTCCGTAACCTAAGGGATGGCTGTACAAGGGGGATGTGGTACACGGGCCGTTACCTGAGGAAAGGCCCCACGTGAGCCCTCCGAGTAGTCCTTTTAAGGAGATTGATGACACCTGAACTTTGTCTAAAGCGTTTTGAGCAGTTTTGAGATTTTTAAAATGTCCCCTGGTACCCACGTGCAGGTGAGCAGTTGCATTTATTAGTAAAGGAGTGGAGAAAACAGTTGTTGTGTGCTATTTCAGGAGGCCCCTAAATAAAGTGACGTGCTCTAGTAACTGCTGTAGGAGGGAATTCTTACTACCCCGCACGCTGCTTTTGGTCCTTAATTTGTTAGATTTGGATAAATCTAAGCAGGCATTTTTCAGTTGTTAGGTAGGTTTATGTGGTGTAGTTTTCCCATTTTATGTGGGAATTTTTACAATGATAATGTTAAAAGGTATATAAGTCCCATTTTACATAACAGAGCCTGTACTGCAACACAGATTTTCTAACATTGTACCATACTTATTTTATTGAAAGACTACAGGTGATTTGTGAGAGTTGGTTCTCTTGAGAGAAAATTATATGCATTTGGTCCTCTTAGTAAATTAAGTGAAAGTTGCCCCTAAAATGTGAGTTTATAATTTAAATTGTCATTGCCTCTGTCATTTACAGTGAAGTTAGCGCTTTGTTCCTGTAGCATAACCATTGTTACCGCACTTAAATAAAAAATATGCTGGATATGCCAAAGTTTTTAATTCATGTATACTTTATAATCCCATTTTCTAAGGGCATTTGGATAGTAAAATATGGTCTGTTGAGTGAGAAGTATTCTACTTCTTGAGGTTTACTAAATTGAATACGCCACTATTTTTTAAATCCTCAAGTCTTCTTTATAAAGTAAATTTTAAAATAAATTACATAGTATGCCTGAGTTTAAAGTCCTTTCCTTTTGCTTTCTTGGGAGAAATGTTCTAGATAAAAACCATCTAATTAGTTTACCATGAGTGGTTTCTATACTGCCACATAGTTGGCATTTTCTTTAGGTCAGGGTTGTCTGTATCACTGTCTGAGATGGTGGGAAACTGCTGAACCCACGCTTTTGGTAAGGGTATCAGAAGTGTGATGTCACTGCACGGGACCATCAGCACCTGTCATGCTCCCCCAGGCTCCCGTAGCGGGGGCACATGGAGATCACTGTGCCCTCTGATCATCTCTGGTTCTTCCCCAGTTCTCTCTCCGGAAGCCTTATGTCGCCCCTTCCCTTGTATCGGAACTCTATTCTCTTCTCTCAGGGGCCATTCTTTTCAGCTTTACCTTCATCCTTCCAAATGGTGAGCTGTTTCCGGGACAAGAGAGGACGCTTGGTCCCTCACCCATGTTGGTTACAGTGATAGAGAGAGTCCTCTCGGAAAGGAGGAGCACAGCCGTGACAACATGTGATTGTTGTCTACCTAGAATTTTAGACTTTGTTCATCTCAAAGGTGACATTACTGTTTTGCTTCTGGAACCTGTACTTTTTTAAATTTTTTCTACTAAAATTCATCTATCAAATCTTAAAAAATAGTTACTGGTATTCTAATGGTGCCAGGCATTTAGTAGATGCTGTGGTCTGAATGGCATCCTTCCAAAATTCAAATTTTTAAGCCCTAATCCCCAGTGTGACTGTAGTTCTGGATACAGGATCTATAAAGAGTTAATTTAAGATTAAGTAAAGTCCTAAGGGTGGGGCCCTGATAGGATGGAATTAGTGTCCTTGCAGGGGGAGGCACCAGACAGCTTGTGGTCTTCCTTCCCTCCCTCTTCTCCCTCCCTCCCCCTTCCTCCTTCTGTCTATCAGTCTTGTCCCCACCCCCATATGAGGATTCTGTGAGAAGGGAGCCATCGACAAGTCGGACCGAGACTTTTTGCCAGAATCTGACCATGCTTGTCCCTGCTCTTGGAATTGCCTCCAGAACTATGACAAAAGAACGGTCTATTGTTTAAGCTGCCCAGTCTATGGTACATATTTTGTTAACAGCATTCGGAGCTGGCTGAGACCATAGACAATTGTCATAAGTGCTATTTGGTGCTGGAACCAGCTTGCCCTCCTTGAATCAGTTTGTTGATCAACTCCCCAGAAGGAAACAGCTGGTGTTGCATGTAGTGAGGTAACTTATTGCAAAGATCAACCGTCCTGTGTTGGTTTGGTTTTCCTGTACGGACTGTTTACTGGCTATTCTGGAACTCGGGACTGAATTTTTCTGTGATTGTGTATGTATATCACGTACAGACAAGTGCACACATCTCAAGTGTACAAATTGATGACTTTTCATAAAATGAATGTACCCATGTCGTCAGCATCAGGATCAGGAATACAGTACCAGAAACCTTCTCTTGCTTCTTTCAGCCATCAACAGAGCCCCCCCCTCCCCGCCCCCCATCGGCCATGGAAGACAACTATTACAGCTAACTTGTCATTCAACAGTTGTGATGTAGGCTGTTTCTTCCATATGGTGTTTCTGATTTGAATCTAATCTTCAACTTGACCCTGATTTCTGCCCCTGTTTTTGTTTTTCAGTTTTTTCTTTCATTCCAGCTTCTTTCGTTATTGTTGGCCTTTAACCTGTTACCAGTCTAGTCCTATTCCATACCCCCTCCCCAGTTTCTTCATTGCGTTGTGGAGAGAAAAAGACTATTTTACAGATTTGGGAAATACATTTCATAAGCCGCTATAAATAAATAAAAATGCCTGTATCAGCTTTATTTTGTAAATCCTGAAATTCAAGCTTCAAAGTAGAGTTTGTGGTTTAATTTGCTTATGTTTTAGCTTGGTATGCACATAGACCTCTGTGGGGTGCTGTTTCAGCTACCATTATTATAGTGAAAATATCTATAAAGGAGACATGCCTGTGAATATTCCATTTTTGAATGCTTCTCTAATGAGGTATTAGATCAGAGGTGGCATTACATTTTGGAGGGGCTGCTGATTAAATGCAGTTTGCATATTATTACATTGCCTTTTCAGTTGACATCAACTTTCTGGTGTGATACCAGCTCAGTGTCCAGGATTCTTAGCTCCGAGTTTGGATGTAAAACGGGAAGGCTGCTTGTGTCTTATTTGCACCTGGGTTGGTGTTTCTTACTAAATACATCTCTGAGATTCTCAATGGCAGTTACCGAAAATGTATAATTTAATAGGCAACTCCTTCATCATCTTTTATACAACAGTTCAAGAATACTCAAATTTGTGAGATAGACATGTATTACTCATATCTTAAGCTTATAAATACATTGCAGTTTTATCAATGTCTTCTTTATGGATATTTTATTGATTTTTAAATTTTATTTTTAGTTTTTATTTTATTGATTTTTAATAAAGTAATAAATATTCTGCCTGAAATGGAAAAAGGCTAAATAAGAGTAGATTTTTTTTTTTGAAAATCTAACATGAGATCAATTTATTTTTGATTTACATTGTTTTCAATGCACATAAATGAGTTTTATATATTGGTAAAATGGTTCATCAGTGAAAAGTAGAATGGCATATACACATATTTCTTTATATATAGATATATCTCATTTGCATATAAACAAATGTGTTCTGCATGCACCTGTACATACACGCACATATACTTGCGCGCGCGCACGCACACACACACACACACACACACACACACACAGACATACGTAGATACGTGAGTGTGCATAGTATAGGAGTTGGCCTTACTTGGTTGCTACTGGCATTGATTTTTAGAGAATATGATAATGGTTTTAGTAATAAAATCATCACTGAGTTATGTTACCATGACCTGTCCTGCTGGTAAGTGATGTACTAACAAATATCCACAAGCTGCCTCTAAACATACATTTATGTTGATTAATTAATCAGTTAATATCGTTAATAATGTCAACATGCCCGGTTTCTTTAGGCCTTTGAAATGATTTTGTTTTTATTGGAATGGAAAAGGAGCTCTTTTATATAGCCATCTACCCAATCAGGATATTGCTGTTAATAGGATGTGATTTTGTAAAATTATAATTGGGAGAACGAAATGCAAAAGGAGTTCTTTTTTGTAGTCCTGAGTATGGCTGTAACTTTCAGTGGTGCTGAGCACAACACAGACCTGGGTTCATGGCCAGAGGGGCCCAAAGAAAGTTGTTGATAATTTTATGTTGGTTGACCACCTCTGGAAGTTTGCAGGTCCATGAAACGTCCCTCTCAAAACGCTCAATGTCCCGTTCTGTAAAATGCTGAAACAGTGTTGGCATTGCCACCAGTATACGGACATGACCACCCTTTGTGAAGCGTAAGTTTGCATTTTCTCGCTTAAATTGCCGTGCTGTTTGCATTAACAGCTTTAGCCTAACGTCTCCACGCCTTAGACCCTGCACTAAGAGTTTTGTTTTCTGGGAGAAAGTGGAGGAAAGGGATGGGTGTTGGCAGGGAGGGCCCTGTGCAGTTGCAGGTACACTCCTCCTGTAATTTGTCGCATCTTTGATCTTAGTAACCAACGTGGTAGAAATGTGCCTTTCCGATGGCAGACCTTTTGCTTTTCATAGAGATTCTTTTTCTCCTTAGCTCACACAGACTGCCGTACTAGGTTAGAAGACCGACCCTTCCCTACTTGCATTTTAATACCACCTAAATATCATTGCATTGAATGTCAAATACACTTTGATCAAGTTATGCCATGCTGAGTTAGTTTCTCAGGAGGTTTATAGAGGATTGATAAATAATGTTATGTTTAAGGTGTTTTGAGAATTCTTTTTGTTTTGTTTTGTTTTGTTTTGTTTTTTGTAAACTCAGAGAGTCCAACTTGTCAGGAAAGTACCCTTGATTAAGCCCAGGGAGGATTGATTGATTTCTGCCCTGCTCTGTTAGAAGTGGACGAGTGGAGTCTGTTGAGAGAGCTGGAGGCTGCCTGTGGCATCATGGGGACGGAAGGCTCTGGGGCAGTGCCTGAGCCACTTACTTGCCACCTCTGACTGAGTCGGATAGGATGCCCTTTGGAAATGCAGCAGAAAGTGCTCAGTTGCCCAGATGCTATTTATTCTATGATAGAACTTAAGATTTATTATATGCCTTAAAACAACTTCAGATGGAGTCTATGAATATCCTAGTTAAAATGTCTCATGCTTATATCCCACATCTGTAGTCTTACGGATGTATATTTGTAGATTAAAGATGGTATTTTTGAATGTAGGTTAATTTTTTTTCATTTAGCTTTTGCTCTATTTTGAATATGGTTTATTTTATGGGGAAAAACCATACTAGTGTAGCAAAAGTCAGATTTCATTTTTGTTGGTGAAATTGTATTTTTGTCCTTTATTAGTGATTAAATAAGATAGGGATATATTTAAAAATTAATAGCTTGTGTCTTGTAAATAGAAAGAAAACAAACACTGGACATTTTTGACAATATGAAAATTAAAAAAAATAGGTTAAGTAAGGTCTTGATGTGAGATGTGAACTTTCTTTTGCAGGTGAGAAGAAACTCTATGCATATAAAACACAAAACTGTACTTACTATTTATAGATGAAAGAGTAGTTTATATTGTATCTCTTGGACTCTATTTGCACTGACTTGTCTATGAGCCAGTGTCCTTGTCAGCTACTAAAGATCATTTTCTTGCTTTCTTTTCCCAGCTAACAATTAGGGCTAATGTAGACCGGAGTGTCGAATTCTGTGTGTCTCTCCATATCTTCCTGCCTGTTCAGTGGCCTCAAGTACACATCTCTCCATGCCTGTGGCTGATCATGGATGCTTTGGATTATGATGTTGGGTGGTTATGTGTTTTAAGACAAATTAGGTAAAATGAATTCCAATCCAGGAATTCTTTAATATCAGATCATTATGGAATTATCATTTTTACAGGATTTATTTGTGGGCTTGAAAGATTTATTTGGAAGATTGATAACATCTTCTGTATTGCTGCCTTGTCTTCCTCCAAGCTTTCACTTTTGTTTTGGAGACATCCTAGGAATTACCTTGATTGTTTTCTTCGTGAAGACGGTGATTTGCTCCTGGTTGTGCAGATATCTGTAATAAATTCTTAAAGTTAACTAAACGACCCCCACGGCTTTCAGCCCTGGCAGGGGAGATGATCCATGTTCCCTGCATCTGGTCAAGCCAGAGTTCTGTATATCATGTATTGATTGGAATGTTCATTTGTTCCTTTGTTTATCCATCTCTTCAGCACGTGTTTACTTAGTGCCTGACGTGTGCTTGGTGTGGGGTTCAGCTGTGAACAGAGCCAGCCGTGTGTCTGCTCTGATGGAGCCCCCTCATCTTTTGGAGGGTCAAAATCAACACGACCCAAGACCACGTAAGGGGGAGTGTTCCGAAGTAGTGTCACCTCTTTGGAGAAGCAGAAATCAGGGAACAGGATTGAGAGTGGGGACGGGTGGGCATGGTAATTTTATTTCAGATGAGGTGACTACTGAGTCTGGTCCCTGCAAGGCCTACAGGGGCAGTGGGGGGCGGGGAGGAGGCCCTCTGGCACATGCACCTGGCCTTCACTTGTAGCCTCCAGCTGTGCAGGCAGATTGTGTTGACAAGTTTAGTGTCTTCCCCCCAAACCATGCTGTGGATTCCACGAAGACAGAGACAGTACTTGTTCTCTTTACTCAGTACGCTTCTAACACTTAAGAGTGAGTTCCTGGGAAATAGTGTCTAATAAGTGGATTTTAGGTACCTTAAAATACCTCAGTATTTTAAGAAGTCAGGGGGTCGTTGGCTTTTTTGAGGAAGACTTCTCATCCTTTTAAAACCATATGGTACCCTTTTTGTAGTGGTCTGATGCGTTTACACACTTAACGTGACCTTCTCTGCCTGGAATGGCTGCCTTCTGGGGGGTGGGCGGAGCCTGCTTTGGGGTGTGTGTGTGTGTGTGTGTGTGTGTGTGTGTGTGTGTGTGTGTCTCCCGCACCTGGTGCCATGCTGCCCGTGTGACGCATTCCATCATACTTCATCACTGCTTCAATGATGCAGATTGTCACAGCAAGCTAAATGAGTGTCCAAAACCAGCCTGAGTTCAGGTTCATTGGGAAAAACCTTTCTAGTAAAACATGTTTAAATGTGGATACTACATCCACTTTTACTGGCACCATCTCTGTTCTTTCTAACTTTGAACAATTTTCTTATTTCTCAAATTACTGTTGTGCATGATGTTACCTAAAAAAGGCATGAAGGTTTCATCATGGTGAAAGAAATAATAGAAACAAATTCAAAATTCCCAAACTAGTGCTGTTTTTTTGATAAAATTTTTATAAGTATGTTTAAAGATGGAGTTATCGTTTTTAGTAATCTGGCACGAAAAATCAGTTTAAATTTATATGCCAACATATGACTAATAAAAGGAAACAGTGACTTACGCTGGCTTTTAACAGATGGTTGTTTTACCGATTATAGAGGCCTTTGTGGGCATTGCGTCCTATGGCACACGGGCATAGAGGGATTCGTTTCTGATTTTCTAGTAATCCCATAGTTATTGTGCGCTGTGGTTTGACAATCTTGCTTCAGAATTGCTTTTTATCTCTGTTTTAAAGCCTGTTTATAACCTAATTGTGACTTCTGCTTGTAACTGTTGTGGTTTTAAGTAAATGAGGGGTGCCTGGGTGGCTCAGTCGGTTAAGCGACCTGCTTCGGCTCAGGTCACGATCTCACAGTTCGTGGGTTCGAGCCCCGCGTCGGGCTCTGTGCTGACAGCTCGGAGCCCGGAGCCTGTTTCAGATTCTGTGTCTCCCTCTCTCTCTGCCCCTCTCCCCACTTGCACTCTGCCTCTCTCTGTCTCTGTCTCTCTCAAAAGTAAATAAACGTTGAAAAAAAATGTAAGCGAATGAGAAGCATGTTGCTTCAGGTGTATTCCTAGGCCTGGTAAAGAATCAAGAATTGTGGCCCATCAGCCTTCTGCCTGCTGACCTTTTTCTTTTGGGGCCCCCTGATCAGTTTTGAAAGGGAGAGCTGGTCACAGCCCTTTCTGGGGGAGCCTGCCTGGTGTGATGGCAGGTTCAGATCAAGCCCAGAAGTGTCTTCTCGTCCTTCGTTCGCATGTTCTGCCAGCTTGCTGTATGGCTGCCACAGCAGTAACCCCACACGCGGCTTGATTGGTGAGGATTTACATGTGTGCTAATTAGAGTGGAATAAATGAGTGGCTGTTTGCTGCATTGCCATAAAGGGTGCCCAGATGTACACACTACATGAACATAATGTGCCCAGGCATAGCACATCAAAGTTTGTCAGCTGCATTACCTCAGCAGGCTCGGGGCCTGTCGCAGAGAATTTGCTGATCGGCGTCCCCTATGATTTAGTGTCTTACTTGGTGAAAGTGAAAGACCTCAAAATCAAGTCTTGGCAACAGAATGTTTGATCCTTTAGGAAAATAACAAAATATGCTTAAGCTTAACTGGGAATAATGAAGAGATGACCTTAAGCAACGTATATTCAAAAGATGATTTATTGTATTTTGAAATATTTTCCAGGAAAACACATAAAATATCAAGTAAATTGGCATAATTGAACAAATTGAATTTTTGAAAATTGTATAAACATCAGTCTTTTAGGTTGAATCAAGCTATGTTAAAATCACCCATGCATAGATCTGATGAAAGATGTAGCATGGAATGATTTCATTTAAATTTCAAAAACACACTCTTCTAGAACTTAAACATCACTGGGCATAAAATGTCTCTGTATGTGTTTATAAATCTGTGATATATCTTCTTTGTAAAGTCCGCCATGTTGCGTTTATGCACAAAATCTGTAATATCTGATTACTTTGACAAGTAATTTTGTAGTTACATGTTCATGACATTGATAATGTATTAATGTACAATGATTAAATGGTTAAGCTGCCACATTAAAGTTATGAGCAGGAACATTTATCCAGCACAGCGAGGCAGGAACAAAGCCTGTCCGTTTACAGATGGCGTTATTCAATCTCTGTGTCACTCTCAGATGTTAGCCCGAGAGCATTGATTCTTAGCTTTGATACTGGGCTGCACCCGGATGACCCAATACAGTTCAGTGATAAGGTTAAGTTAATTACCGGATCTGGGCTTTGCAGCTTCCGCATGATTACTGCCAAGAAAGATTTTGATGCCTTTTGCTTTAATTAAGCAAAAGGGAATGAACAGATATAATTGGGTTTTGAAATAATCCTGTCACTATCAACAAGCCTTCTGCCTTTCCTCCAACTTTGTTATATGTACTTCTAGAGGCAAAAATTCTGAGGAGGGCATGAAGTTTCTCCACTATTGTCTGCATCGAAACGTTACTCTATTAACATTAATGGAGACATATGGACAGTTCAAATAGTATATCTTAAAAGAATTTCGACCTCAAAGTCTGTTTGTAACTTCTGTTCAAAAAGATAATTATTTTGCTGATTCATATAAAGACACTAAAAATGTAACTGTCATTGAAATTTTGTGCTTTCACATTTGGTGATATTTTTCAGTCAGTTTTTAATGAGGACAGGTAAATTTTAACTTCAAAAAGTTTACTGCAGTATTTAAGCTTCCAGGGCTTTTGCACATAATCTCTGTTGATTTGATTAGTCCTGCAGAGTTTACACAGAATTAGTAGGAAAGTAAAAAGAAAAAACTGCTATAAAATTTTCATTTTTTCCTCATGTAGGAGTATTGATTCTCGTTTTAATACTCTCTTTAAAATTCTGATTAATTTAGATTTCTCTTATTGTTTGAGTAGAAGTGTATAATTACACAGTTTCGTCATGTATTTTTTTCTAATGAGCATCTCTAAAATATGTGCCTCGTGTAGTCTCGGGAAATGTTGTGATGCTTTTACTGAATTTAGGTTTTTTCCCCCTCTATCCTTAATGGGTACCGTTCATCTTCCCACAGCCATTCCAGTGTTGTGAGTACAGTCCTCGTGGGCTGACGCAGGGCGTGTGCATTGTGGGATTGTCCACGTTGCCTCTTTTCTCTGGGTGTCATTGAAAAATGTGAGCAGTATTTCTCTCAATGTACCTCACAGTGATGCCAGAGTCCAATGAGGTTATAAGAATACATCTTAAGCAGGAAAGAGCTATAAGTTTTAGTAGTTTAGTCTTATTACCTGGTACTTATTCACTGATGTTCGCTAGGTTTAAGTTGACAAAGTGAGTTAATCATTGTCTTTGACCTTCACCCTGTGCATTTTAAGTAAATAGGTGAACCTGAGTGGGGAATGGAAAAACAGTCTCTGCAAACAAAGGTTAGAGCAGTCACACTTAGTCTACGCATGAAGTCATAGTTACAGATAGAATGTGACTGATTCTTCATTTTGCTATCTGATTGTAAAGAGTCTTTTAAAATCAGATACTTTATTTTTATATAATAAAAATATTATACTATTATTACTAGTATACTGTTATGATATACTATTATAAAGTAAGATAGTTTTTCTAATGTCCAATTGAGACAACGTTTTAAAATAAATGAATGGTCTCTGTTCTCCATGGACCTGGTTTCATGAGGAGTGGGTGTGAAACTTTCAAATTAACTTTAAGTTTTAATTAGTATCCACTTTAAAAAAAATTTTTTTAATGTTTATTTATTTTTGAGAGAGAGAGAGAGAGAGAGAGAGAGAAAGAGAGTGTGAGCAGGGGAGGGGCAGAGAGAGAGGACACACAGAATCCAGAGCAGGCTCCAGGCTCTGAGCTGTCAGCACAGAGCCCGACGTGGGGCTCAAACCCACGAGCTGTGGGATCATGACCTGAGCCAAAGTCGGACGCCCAACTGACTGAGCCACCCAGGTGCCCCTAGTTAGTATCCACTCTTAATCTGGGCTGTTTTGGTTTGTAGAATGATACGACTGTCTTTCCCCCTGCTCCCCCAAGACAGATGATGGCCACGTTGCAATCCCTGGAACCTGTGACTGGATTCTGTTACTTGGCAATGGGGAATGAAAGTTTCAGTGGAACTCATGGTTGCTGTTAGTTTACCTTAAAGTGGGGAGCGTATAGTGGATTTGGGGTGAGCCCAGTGTAGTCACAGGGGTCCTTACATGTGGGGGTGCCCTGACGAGGAGGTCACAGTGATAGAATGTGGGAAGCACTCCCCCACCATTGCTGGCTTTGTAGATGGAAGAAGGGGCCCTGAGCTAACAAGTGTGGGTGGGACAAGAACAGGGATCCTTCCCTAGAACTCCCAGAAAGCGTTCTTCAGAAGTATAGATCTGGGAGATAATACATTTGTATTATTTTGAGCCACTAAATTTGTTGTAATTTGTTACAGCAGCCCTAATGCATTTATTTATACTCCAAAGCAAAGTTATCCATTAAGATTTTATTTATTTATTTACTTATTTATAAAGTTTATTTATTTTTATTAAAAAGATTTTTTTTAAATGTTTATTTATTTTTGAGAGACAGAGAGAGACAGAGCATGAGCATGGGAGGGGCAGAGAGAGGAGGAGACACAGAATCCGAAGCAGACTCCAGGCTCTGAGCCGTCAGCACAGAGCCCGACGTGGGGCTTGAACCCACAAGCTGTGAGATCATGACCTGAGCCAAAGTTGGACACCCAACCGACTTAGCCACCCAGGCGCCCCAAGTTTGTTTCTTTGTTTGTTTATTATTTATTTATTTTTTAATGTTTATTTTTGAGAAAAAGGGTAGACAGAGCATGAGTGGGGGAGAGGCAGAGAGAGAGGGAAACACAGAATCCAAAGCAGGCTCCAGGCTCCGAGCTGTCAGCATAGAGCCTGACATGGGGCTTGAACCCACGAACCGTGAGATCATGACCTGAGCCAAAGTCGGACACTGAACCGACTAGCCACCCAGGCCCCCCCAGGTTTATTTATTTTTAAAGTCTGTTTATTTGAGAGAGAGAGGATGTGCGCATGCACACGTGAGCAGGGGAGGGGCAGAGAGGGAGGGAGAGAGAATCCCAAGCAGGCTCTGCGCTGTCAGTGCAGGGCCAGAAGTGGGGCTCAAGCTCACGGACCATGAGATCATGACCTGAGCCAAAATCAAGAGCCAGATGCTTAACTGACTGTGGCACCCAGGAGGCCCTCCGTGAAGATTTATTTAAAAGTAAAACATTTTATTAATGTTTAGTTATTCTAATTTTAATTGTAAACTTGAGGAGAAGTTTAATTGTAAACTTAAGGTGTGTGATTTGGCCCCACATGCATTAGACATGTGATGTGTCTCGACCATTTCGTGGCTCCTGTTCTGTGGCCTTGTGTTGGACACCTTTAAAATGTGCTTATGAGGGAGGTAATGTAGTTACAGTTAGAAGTCTTGGGTTCATGTTCCAGCTTGTACATCTTAGTTACAGGAAAATGCCCTTAGTTTCTTCACGTCAGAGTGGGGAAATGATTGATGTGTGTTTAAGTGTTTGATGAGATAATATATGTGTATGTGGCTTCGAAACTATAAAATGCTGTGTCTGCACACACCGTTACTCAGTTTTCCATCTTTCGTTGTAGCCTTAGCACGGGAAACGGGAGAGTCCTGCATGGCAGTGGTCAGGAAATGCGGGTTCTCTGTCTCCGGTCCCGTGGAGCTGGCATGACTTACCTTGCTGCCGTGTTGGTTGCCTTTACTTGAAAAACCAGAGAGGTGCTCCCTTCCTTCCCTTTGGTCTGATTTGTATGACGGACTCAGAAGTGAGAGTGCAGCTGTTGGTTTGCATTTTCCCAGAAGTAATTTGCTACTTTTCTTTTTCGTGCTTGTCAAACATTTTAAGTTTAAAGGAAGTGATTATTTTCCATGTATACAAGTTCCTGAAATGCTTTATCTTCCAACGAGCTCAGTGAATTTAAAATTAATAAAGTTATTGAGCAGTGGCTGTACTGGGCACAAAAAGCGATCCATCCCGGTCCGTGCCCTTGTGGTCCTCAGGGACACCAGCAGTCAGTCCCAAGGTCCTGGCACTGACAGAGCACGTATCAGGGCCAGTAACTGGCTTGGCCTGGGCAAGTCACGGACAATATCATAGACACGCTGAACACACATGGGAGCTTCCTGTGTGCAGGCAGGAAGCAGAGAAGGCAGCAGGTTGGAAGGCTCGGCTGTGTGAGAACCAGTCAGCAGCTTAGCGTGTGCGGCCCGAAGGACGGAGAAGCACCAAGACGGAGACTTTGTCAGGGGCTCCGGTGACACAGCCTGCGTGTGGTGTGTGTTTTACTCGGTATTTCTCCTTCCAGTCGTGGTGAAGCCATCAGAGGTGTCTTATCTGTACGTGAGGAGCCCCCCTGACTGGCCCTGGGGGCCGTTGTGTACGCGAGAAGCCTGCCTCGCTACCGTGGGGGCGGTTCTGTCCGCGAGAAGTCCGCCTGCTGACCGTGGGGGCTGTTGGAGGGGTTGCCCCTCTGGGGCCAACGCCAGAGGCTGGAGTTGAAGGCACCGTAGGAGGCAGCAGGGATAGAATAGAGTACGGGGACGGAGCCGAGGTGCACGTTTGACGTGGTACGTGTTTGCCATGCTTGAGCGCCCAACCCACGGAAGAGGGGGATGAGGGAGCACCGAGAAGAACCCAGAGGACGGACTGGGAGCGGAGGGCCGCGGACTAGCTGCACCGAGGCAGGCTTCGGAGAGGAGAGCAGCACGGATTTGTTTCTGGCTCTGTTGCGTGTTGAGGTTCGTCCACGAAGAGGTTGGAGGTGGGGAGAAGGGTCGGAACGGAGACGCGGGCAGGAGTGAGTCCCCGAGACCACTGAGGGGGTTCAGGGCCGAGAGCCGGGCATGTGGAAACACGCACCTGGGCCCCAGCAGGTTCCTGCCTGGTACGTGGCCGACGTGACGTCTGAAACGTCTGTCGTTCCCTCCGAAGCAGTGGGGATTAGAACGCGGAGGGCCTCGCGTTTGCTGTCTTGATGGCTGCGTGTGCACGGCCGGTGCCGTTTCTCGTCTCATGCAGCCAGTCTTTGCGTTGGTGATCTCGAGCGCACCTGCCAGTGTAAAGTCCGCGTCTCGTATTTTATTCCAGAGCAGGAAAAAAAAACACGCGAGGGATTTGAAATACGATCTCCCAGATTCTCAAAATTCTGGGCCTTTTTATTGAAGTAAGTCTTGAATATACATTGAATTAACACCCTCACAGACCCCTTCAGATCAGGAACCGACATGAGGGCAGTGCTCGTTAAAAAAAAATCAATCCCGTTATTTATTTGTTAAGAGTCCTGAGAAAAGCTTACCAGATTTAACTAATGTGCCATTTTTATATAATGTGGTGAAAATGTACATTACGTGAACATTATTATGTGATTAAAACATAACCTAAGCTAAATTTTAAGGCAGTAACTAATAATTTAACTATTTTTAACTCTTAGCTGTTTTTCAGACACCCTCCTCCGGTAAGCAAATTTGACCTAGGCATTTGGGAAACGTGGCTCAGGCTGTTTTGTCCTGATACATTAACATTCACCATGAAATAACTCTTTGGGCTTTAATGTGGGGGATGTTTACTAAAAGAGAAATGTCCTCCTGCTCTCTGTCTTTTAATGAATAAAACAAAACATAATAGCTCCCAAATTTTGTCGCATTTATATGAAGATACTGTGTTACGGGGAATAGCTTATGTTTTAACAATGCATGACGCCCCACTGTTTTATTACTGTTGGGTGTATGACAGTGACGGGCATTGCAAATATTTTAAATTCAGAACAATTTACACCTTGCAGATAAATTATTGCGCAATAGCCATTTCTTTTAAGTGACAGTTATAGGACTTATCCTTTGAGTGCTATGTTTAGCATAATATAGCGGAAGAAAAAGTAATGATCAAAAGACTAAGGTTGGTATGTGACATTTCCTAAAAGGCTTGAAATACCTTGGCATTGTATATTAACATTCAGAAAACACAGTCATGCCTCCACACATTAAGCTGCTTATGTATTTCAGCTGAGGCGGTGGTTTTTACTTTTGGACATATTTTAGAAAATCGATTTGAAAAGTTAACTTTCTTACACCAACTGACGCCTTTAAAAGAGTTTGATTAGTTTATTGTAAGAATATTTTCTTGCCTCTTTTTAATAAGATAGGATAATCATAAGCAGTAGCTTCATTTATTGTTGGAAAAAGTGTAATTGCAAAAATTAACTTGTCATACACCACAGCTCAGCAAAGTAACTTTCTTATAAGTCCATGGTCACAGTATGTTTTTGCAATTCAGCATCTGGCTCTGTGGGATACTGATGGCTTCTATGAAGAAAAGTACCAGGGTGAGCAATTAAATGCAAAATGACAGCATAAAATATGATCATTATGGTTATACAAAAGACACATTTATGAATTTTGCAGATAACTGTCATTTTTCTACTCATATTTTCCCTTTCTTTGTTAGCTTAATAATTTTAGTACAATTTATTTTTTCTTTTACAAAGTGAATAGCACCATTTTTATTACCGTGGCGCTTGTTTATATGTCTGTTTTGTTCGTCAGCTGTGAAGATTAATGATAACTCTTTCACTGTCTTTTGACACAATACTTTCAACTTTATTTCAAAATTGAAGAATTTAACACAATTACATAGCAATTGTATTATAAGAGTAAAATTTCTTAGGATTGTTGAGTATTTTTTTATATGCAGTTTGAATAGTATTCACCCCCTGGAAATAGGTTTGCCAGTAGTTCCCTCATGGTATGAGGTAATGTTTTGAAGAAGTTTTTACAGGATCCCCTCTTTCATTTGGTGGGGGGTAAAACAGTGTTGACATCGGGAGTCGTGTGGATGTGTGGAAAACCGGAATTTCCTTTGCTTTTACTTGCAATACAGGGAAACCACTGGCCATTGGCAAGAGGGGTCACTCTTGCAGGCAAAGCTCCCTTGTGACCCTGGGGCGCCCCGTTGTGACCCCTGGCTGCTCCCCTGCAGCCCTGCCCCCCTTTCCAGCGATACGTCTCACTCTCCTTCATACAAAGATCTACCTGTTAACTAGCTGCCTTTACCATTGATGTCTGGGACCCTTTTCTCTCATTTTCTTTTACTTCCATAGTACCCCTATTTCCCGGATTTTTTTTTTTTTTTTAATCATTTGGTTACATTCAGCCTGAACTTGAAGGTGTATGGTTCAAACCTACCCTTTCTGTGAAGACTTTGCTAGTCTCTGCAGTCAATGGGAACTTCTTTCTTTGTGGTCCTGTTATATTTTGTGTGTTTATTATTGTTATTATCAAACTGTGCTTTGCAGACAGAACATAGCTTGTGGTTTTTTTCATTCATTAAAAAAAAAAAAAAATTCCGTGTTTATCGAACTCCTGCTCCATGCTGGGTATCGTGCTGGACTCTGGGATATTGTGGTGAAAGTTTATTTCTTCTGCTCCAGACGGTCACGTCGTCTGGTCAGAGGCAGTGTAGTCAGCACTGTGGTGGGGGGACTGGGCGTATGGGAATGCCTAGCAGAGCACCTCTCCCGCCTATGGCTCTTCAGTGTGGAGGCTTGGAGGAGGCAGCACAGCCGAGACCCAGGACAGGGGAGCACAGCCACGGAGCACGTGGGCCTCCTCTACCAGCACACTGAGTACACCACTTGGCTAAGGGACCAGAATCCTTGAGGACTTACCTCTCACAGCCCCTCTCTCTCTCTCTCTCTCTCTCTCTCTCTCTATTTCTTTTGCATGAGAATCTTTGAAGAATTAACTTCTTAGTTTTCGGCTGTTAGAACCTTCCCCTAACGTGATTTAATATTGCCTTAATGACTCAGCATTATTATTGTGTACATTTCCAGGTTGGGCTCTAAGAAATCATGTCCTGTGGGCATTTTGACCTGGAGAACTATGTTTTTCAACACTGAGTGATTCTTGTTTTTTTTAAAGGTTTTCTATCTGCTTTTTCTAGTTTTTCTTCCCTTTTCTAGTTTTTCCCACTTGACTCTTCTCAGTGACCTTGTCTGTTGTGGTACAAGCACTGCCCATTACTTGCCCTCAACAAGAAGGCAGGGACTCAGGCTTATCAGTATCCGGAGGGGGTGATGGGTCTGGAGAGATAACAGACTTGGCTTCAAACCGAGTACCTAAATGCAGACATTCTCTTTAAATGTATGTTTTGCTGCTCCAGGCCCTTTTGACATGTTTCTTACTTTTAGCTAAGTCTTGGTGGGGATGTTTTTGCCTTGGTGAGTTTTTGATAGCTGAGTTGTTATTTTCTCCTCTGACATGATCCAAGTCATTTTGTTTTCATTGCTCTCCTGACATGGTCTGTCTTGTTTTGTCTTGCTACGTAAATACTCTTATATGGTTTATGTTTTGAGAATTAATAGACAGGGTTTATTTTATCCATTTGTTCTTATAAGCCTTTTTTCAATGACGGTATCACAGCAGGCATTTTTTTTTTATTGTGATCAATTTTGAATAAAGTATATCAGTTTCATTCATTATTAATTTTATTTACTAATGGAATCAGGTTCATGAATGATGAATTTAGGAATGAGTGCCACCCTGTGAATTAATTGCTGTTAATTTCGCAGTAACGCATCGCCAGGACGCTATCATGCATATATCATCGTGTGTGTATTTTAATACAGAGATATACTGTCTCTTATTAATGTCATTCTTGTCTTTACCTTTTTCTGAATTTTTATTTTTTAAGTTTATTTATTTTGAGAGAGAGAGAATGAGTGGGAGAGGGGCAGAGAGAGAGGGACAGAGAGAATCCCAAGCAGGCTACATGCTGTCCGCACAGTGTCCGATGTGGGGCTTGAACTCATGAACTGTGAGATCATGACCTGAGCTTGAAACCGAGAGTCATACAGACACTTAATTGGCTGAGCCACTCAGGTGCCCCTTGTCTTTACCTTTTAAAAACATATACATACACACATATGTGTGTGAGAGAGATTGTGTGTGTGTGTGTGTGTGTATGTGTGTGTGTGTGTGTATGTGTGTGTGTGTGTGTGTGTGTGTGTGCGTGTGTACTTACATATCTTTTAGCATTTTCAAATTGGCCCAGGTGATTCTAATCAAATGTTTTTGGCAGAATTTTAGGAATGTAAAAATGCTCTATAAAAGCAGTAATTGAAATGCAGTCATTCTGTTTCATAGTGCAATTACTTATTGTGACAATTCCTATTAAGGAGGAGTCTGTTTTCATCAGCATTGCTTTGGACAGAAAGATTGTAAGTCTAGACTGTACCCTGAGTCTGTTAGGTAGTGACACTTTTTTTTTCTGCTTAAATGTTAGAGTAGCTTTGCATTCTGTGATTCTTTGGAGTACACAGACATGAAATATTCAAGGTAAATCAGAGAATAAAATTTACTTGTTTTCCATATGATAACAGGTGCTGTTTTCAGTCATAAACTGAATTATATATACAGATCTATGAGGTCATTTTTTTCTATAGTCGTAATTATATAATTTGTTTGTGTGACTTGTTTTTATAGTAAAACCTATGAGGCGTTTACCTCTTACACTCAGCACAGATTAAAGGTTCAAAACAAACAAATTAAAAGAAACAAAACTAGAGCTCTTTAAAAAAGTGTAACTTGTTTACACTTACAAATTTTCCTCTGCATTTAAATTTTATTACTTACTTTTAAGCAGGTGTGTAAGGCTTATTTACTTTTAAAACCCTTGTGCATTCGTTCACTTATTCTTTCTGTTTGTTTCTTTCCTTGATGGCCTTATTGCAGAATGACTGCAGTATGGAAAGCAGCACCCATTTACAGTGCACAGTGCGATGTGTTTTGACCGTTGTCTATTCCTCCAAAAACATTGACAGAAACAAGATAAAAGAGCATTTCTGTCACCCCCAAATATCCCTGTGCCTCTTTGCAGCCCACCACCCTTTCCTGGCTGCCACAGGGAACTAGTGACCTGCTTTTTGTCACTGTAAGTTAATTTGCTATATCGTTTAGTATGGACTCTTGTGTAAGTCTTTGTGTGGACATATGTTTTCGTTTCTCAGGCGTAATTACCCTAGGAGGGAAGTGACTGGGGTGTGTGTGACGACTTTTTGCTTAACGTTTTTACAAGCTGCCAGTGAGTCGTCTTCGGTTTCTCTCAGCTGTGCTCTGTGCTCTATAGCCTTTAGTGTGTGGGCCTCGCACAGGTTTTGGTTAAATTTATGTTCGCCCTGTTTGAAATGGAGTTGTGCGTTGTTAATATTTTAAAGTGTAATTGATTTTTGTACATTAACTTTTCTCCTGTGAATTTCCTAAATTCACTCATTTGTTGCAAGGTGTTTATAAATACAAATATAAATAAATATATAGCTCAGACTAAGGATTTTTGTATGTAAATCACATTTTCTATGGATGGAAATAGTTTTGCTTGTATTTATCCAGTACTTATGCTCACTTTTTTGCCCTGCTTCATTTTCAGTAATATCTTCTTCGTGAAGTTGATTAGGTATGACATTAATATGCCCACTCTAGCTGTTTGGTGGTTACTTGATTGTATGGAATGTTTTTTCCAGTCTTTTATTTTGAAAATATTTGTCTCTGAAAGTGTGTCTCTTATAGTACATAGCTTTGGTCATTTCCTTTCATACAGTCTGATAAGTCATTCTTGTTAACCATGATGTTCATTTTATTAACGTCTAATGTAATATACTGGTTGGATTTATCCTTTGTGTTTTGCTCTTTATTCTTGTATGTCTTTGTGTCTTTTTTTCATCTGTTGATCCTTTGCTGCCTTGCTCTGCATTGATGTGAGCCCTGTTCATTTTTTTTATCTGGAAGTGTCTTTGTTTCCTCTTTGTTATTGAAGTATAGTTTTGCTGGATATAGAATTCTTTATTGATAGTTTTTCTTTCAGCGCTTTCATTATATTGTTCTTCTAGCTTTTAGCCTCTTGATTCTGATAAGTCAGCTCTTTTTTTTTTCTTTCCTCTTCTATGTGAAGCAGTCACTTGTTAAACATGTAGCTGTTCCCTCCATGTGATGAATTTTCTTTCTTTGACTCTGACGTTTCCAAGTGTGAGTCTTTGAGTATTTATACTTTTTGATGTTTTCAAACTTCTTATATTTGTAGGTGAATGTATTTCATCAAATTTGGGAAGTTTTCAGTCATTATTTAACAAAAATTTTTCCTGCCCCTTTCTTTTCTCTCTTAGTAGGATTCTTACTGCACATTTGTTGAAATACATCATACTTCAAATTGTCATAGAGGTCTGTGAGGCTCTGTTCATCTTTCCTAACATTTTCTTTTATTTTTAATCTCTTGATTAGTTAATATCATTCTTTCTTCCATTTTCCTCTTTCCTTTGCCTTCTCAATTCTCCTGTTCTCCCACATAGTAATTTTTTATTTCTGCTCAGTACTTTTTATCTCTAGTATTTCTATTTAGTTCTTTTTTTTGTAATTTGTACTTCCTTATTAATATTCCTTATGTAGTGAATTGCTGTCATTATATTTTTCTTTAATTTTTGAACATTAAAAGAATTCTTGGAGCATCTTTACAGCAGCTAGCTGAAGACCTCTTCTGCCTCTGGGCATTGGCATCATCTGAACCAGTTTTCTGCTTTTCTATTAACTTTTATTCTTCCTGAATCTGGATCATAGTTTACATTTCCTTTCAAACACATATTGTGATTTCTTTTTATTGTCATTGTTGAAAATGGACATTTTATATAGTGTGGTGTGGTAAGTTTGGATTTTGATTCACTTTTCAAAGAATGTCTTTTTTTTCCCCTTAAATTGCATGATCCATGGTCTTAAAACCATGGAATTTTATCTCCCCATGGTGTATAGCCTCCAGTGTTTCTATTCAGTTTCTAAATGATTTAAATATTTATTTTTACTTTGACTTTTTGGGTGTTTCCTTTGCGAATGTGAGACCAAGTGGTCAAACAGTGATTTGGGCAGCGTTTGTTTCAAACACCTTGAGCCTAGTAAGGTCTTTGTTTTCTGCCCTTCTTTTCTTGTGTGCATTGAGGCACATTCAGAGTTTACCTCTTTGTGAAGCTTTTCTTGGGGCTTTTGCTAACTGCTCTGTTCCTTTGGGTTTTCTTTGCGCCTCTGCTTAGTCCACCAGGAATGTGGGGTGAGCTTCATCTACTCCTCTCATTCGTCTTTCTTTTATTGGATCTCCTTGCTAAATTTCTTGCGAGTCTTGCCAGTTCCCCAAACTGGGCTCATAACTCTCGGTATCTGTGTTATAATATCGTAGTCGTTTGCGTCCTACCAGTTCTGTCACTTTGATCTGACATAGCTGTGTGGTTTTGCTTCCTGCTTGAAATCGTTTCCTCCCTCCGCCATCTTGGCTCACAGTCACAGCTCCTGTGTTTTAGTAGCAGACATATGTTAGCAAGACTGCCATGATCCGTCACCACGTCAAGGGGTAGGTCGAAGGAGCAGTAGCATCCCAGGCAGGTGTCTTTCCACTTGTCACCTGAATCTGATGTTCAGAATCATGAATTATGACTGCTAATAATGGTGTGCAGTTCTAGTCTTGTTTTTGAGGAGAAGGTTTGGTGGCCTCTTTTTAATTGTCAAAGCTGGATGTTCCTCTCTGAGCCCCATTTTCTTCCTCTCTCTCTTTTCCTTCCAGGACTCTAGTTACTTAACTATATGTTAGATCTTTTGTATTTGTCCCTTAGGTAGGTCCCTAAGGCTCTCTTGCCTTTTTTTTTTTTTTTTAATTCTTTTTTTTTTTCCTTTCTATTCTTCGTATTGGGTGCTTGCTTTTGGTCTGTCCTCAACTCACTAATTATTTGTCATCTCTTTTTTGTTACTAAGCCCATTTTTTAAAAACCTGTATTTATTTTTGAGAGAGAGAGAGAGAGAGAGAGAGAGACAGACAGACAGTTCACGAGCAGGGAAGGGGCACAGAGAGAGGAGACACAGAATCCGAAGCAGGCTTCAGGCTCTGAGCTGTCACAGCAGAGAGCCCAGTGAGGGGCTCAAACACACGTACTGTGTGTGAGATCATGCCCTGAGCTAAAGTTGGATGCTTAACCAACTGAGTCACTCAGGCTCCCCTTTAGGCCCATTTTTAATTCTAAATATTTTATATTTTGTTTCTAAAATTTTCTTTTGACTTTTAAAAAGATAATTGCTGAAATTTCCTTTCTTTTCATTTGTTTGAAGTGTATTTCCTTTACCTGACGTAGTATAGTTATAATAGCTACTCTGAAGTCCTTTTAAAATAATTACAGCATTTTGATCATCTTGTTTGCCATATATCTTTTTACTTGAGGTTTGGTCACATTTTTCTGCCTATTCCTAAGTCAAGTAATTTCTTATTGTATCCTGGACATTTTGAATGTCATGTTGCTTGGTCTCTGGATTTTGTTTTAGTGCTGCTGATACTGTTGGTGTTTTCATTTTGGCTAGCAGTTAACTCAGTTACCTTCAAAATAGCATCTTTCATGTTTGCAGTGGGCAGCTGCTCGAATCTCATTTCTGGTATTTAAGTTTTTATTGTTTTTTTAAATTATTTTTTATTGTTTTTTTAAGTGTTTATTTTTGAAGGAGAGAGAGGGCACCGAGCCTGAGCTGGGGAGAGGCAGAGAGAGGAAGACAAAGAATCCTAAGCAGGCTCCAGGCTCTGGGCTGTCAGCACAGAGCCCCGTGCGGGACTCAAACCCATCAACGGTGAGATCATGACCTGAGCCCAAGTCAGACCCTTAACTTGACTGAGCCACCCAGGCGCCCCTCTGGATTTAAGTTTTAATTGCAGTCTGCTTGAACTCTTCCTTGTTCACACATGGTTTCCTTACTCCGGGCTTTTTCGTAGAATCAGGTGTTCCTTTGGCTACCCTCTCTTTTGGTGTTTCCTTCTTACTCTTCAAGTCTGTCCCTGCATTGAGACACCTCCTGTCTGATCCAGCTGCTTTTCCCACTGAGTGCCTCGCTGCCTACCTGCCTTCAGGGGGCTCTGACTCTGGCGTCCTCTGGGGAAAGCTGCCAGGAGGGGGTGGGGCTGGGTTCACCTGTCACTATCTGCTTGCTTCGGGCCTTATCTCTGCTCTAAAACTTCTAGCTTTTGGGGTGCCTGGGTGGCTCAGTTGTTGAGTCGACTTTGGCTCAGGTCATGATCTCATGGTTTGTGGGTTTGAGTCCTGCGTCGGGATCTGTGCTGACAGCTCAGAGCCTGGAGCCTGCTTCGTTTCTCTGTCTCCCTCTCTTTGCCCCCGTCACTCCCTGCCCCAACTCATGCTCTTTCTCTTTCTCAAAAATAAAATAAACATTAAAATAGATAGGTACATAGATAAATAAAAACTCTAGCTTTTGTGGAGTCTCCAGAACTATTAAATGGTTATTTATTTATTTATTTATTTATTTATTTATTTTAGCATTCTGTCTGGACTTTATAGCTGTTGTTTGTAAGAGATCTGGTTTGTTAGAAGCTTATTACTTCATACCAGATGCGTATGAAGCTAAAAGAAAAACCTCTAATTTATTAAAAAAAAAAAAACTCCTCTAACTTTTATTCTCAAGGCATTGTGTACTCATTGTGGGAAATTGCGAGGAGGTAATAAATTGTAATGAATGTGAAAAAAAAATCCCCCTTAATCCACTCTAACATTTTTGATGTAATTCTTTTGGCATTACACAATGGAATGCTATGCATAAAATTTTAAAATCTGCTTTTGCTTAAAATTACATGAGAAATATTTTCCCATGCCATTAAAATATTCTTGATAGGTGTTTTTATGGAAGTATAACGTTCCATATATATGCCTAGAACATTTTATATGACTGCTTCTCTCATTGGTTGTTTACCACTTTTACTTTCCCACGTGACCTTGTGGTGGATACGTTATGCATCTTTGTGTATACGTTATGGTGCCCTTTTCATACTATTTCCTTGGCATGCCCAGGAGTAGAAACATTGGAATTCAAAGTGACTGATGCTATTTGAAGTCTTTCTCACATATGACTAAATTGCTTTTTAGAAAGTCTTATCTGTTTAACACTCGTGAGAGTATGTCCCTTACTACATCTTCCAGCCATTATCAGTAGACTTTTGATATTTTCTCATTGATGGATGGGAACTTTCCTAACCTATTTTTGGTGGTTTTTGATGAACTGTTTTGGTCAAACGTTTTCACGCCACTTAAGAATATTTACATTTACCTATTTTATATTTAATTAGAAAATATTCGTATATTTATTGATTTAGAGAGAGTGCGCACACTTGAGTAGGGGAAGGGCAGAGGGTGAGGGAGAGAGAGAATCACAAACAGGCTCCATGCCGTCGGTGCAGAGCCCGATATGAGGCTTGAAGTCAGGAACTGTGAGATCATGACCTGAGCCAAAATTAAGAGTTGGATGCTTAAGTGACTGAGCCACCCAGGAACCCCTCTACCTATTTTTAAATGATTTACTTATATTCAGTACCTATTAAACATATATTTTGTTCTACTTTAATAACTGATTCTAGAAATATTTTTCTGGTAGGTGAGACAGAACCTAATCTCATACTTGTAATATTTATTAACAACGAAATACTGATGCTCCTGAGTAAGTTCGTGTTTGCTATATCATTTACTCTCCCTAGTATTCTGAAGTTTACTAAACCTGATGGAACATAAGCACTAGACTCTAATTGAAAACAAAATGATTGGACTTGGGTTGAGATTCAAAAGCAACTTCAGCCTCTTATAGTTTTTCATTAGGGTTTAGAGAGGTCATTTTCCATTGTTATAAAATGTGAAAAACTGTTTTCTTTTGATTTGAATGTTTTCAAATGTGCTTTCATATTTGAGTAGGTGGTATTATGTAACTGAAAAATATTTATAATATTTCAAATAGTGTTCATTAATTTTTTGGTGAAAATATGCTTTGTTAATGACACAAAATTCATGCTGTCTTTCTACATGAGGAAACTTCTTCTGTGGGACAGTCCGTTGGCACACTATTTGGTGTTGGTTTTTACTTGGATCCTTCTATGTGTGTACAATGTTTTGGACATGTCTTTGGGGGTTGGGGAGAATTGGAGGGGTATTTTTACTTCTCTGTTTCTCTGGACAGTTTGTGGTCAGCTATTTGGAGGGCGGTAGTGAAGTAATGATAATACATTTTATACAGTATGTTTTTACGTAGAACTCTTGTTCAGTGACATGAATTGAGACCTCTTTTCCCTCTTACTGTTTGACCGTCCCCTTGCACTTAGCACTCACTGGAGATTCGTTGCACCTCATCCTCTTGGGTCCATATTGTTTGCCACTGTGTTTTCTTTGTCCAAGAGTCATGGCTAAGAGTGTGTTCAATTATAGACACCATGATGGATCATCTCATTAAACAAGAGTGATTCCAGCTAATACCTCACACGGTATATTTGCTGTGTGGAGAATTGTACAGGACCGACCACCACATCTGAATCATTAGAGCCAATAATTTATGTATAAGCCTGGGGATGCTGTGCGTGGAAAGAACAACTTTACCTTTGATGATAACATTGAAAAGTAGAACAAAATATTAAGATGCATAAACTAAATTACACGGAAAAATGAAGCAGCAATGTACATTGGGTTAGAATTTCAGAATATGTATAGATATATTGACTTTAATTTAGTCATCAGGGAATTTTGTTAATGTGCCTAGTTTTGCTACCACTGACCCTTTTTCTCATAGTATTGTCAATTATAGTGTACCGTGCACATGAAATTAAAGTGCGGCCTTAGAGGTCCTAATTTGGCTGGACCTTGAATTATAAATCATGGGCCATTTAATTAATGCACATTAATTTTCATATTCATAGGGAAATACTCAAATCTTAATCCTACAGAAATCTCCAGATTCTAGATTTCCTGTACTCCATATTGGAATTTACCATTTAACTATTACTTAACTATGTAACTGTTCCTTAAAGGAAAGGCCAGTTGTGACTATTTTACATGGTCCTTAGCATTTGTGGCGTCTCAGTCCATGTTTTGAGGTGAGTAGAAATTCTAGTCATTTTATAAGTCAATTCCTGGAGAAACCTAGGGATTTGTATATTTTCTACGTGTCTCTTAGGAACTAAGGATCATTTCCTAACTTCATTCATCGACAGTTAGGATTAATTTACTCCATTCTGCTCTACAAACATTAGCTTTCCATTATGTGCCAAGCACTGAGCCAGTGCAAGGGATGTCATACTAGATGCAGTATGGTTTTGTCCTTCTGAATGGGACCTAGAGAAGCAACATTTAAATAACCATGAAAAGGGGAGTGAGGTAGTGGATGTCTCAGAGAGGATGTTAGACCTGAGGTCAGGTTCATGCCCCAAAACTGAGGTGAGGAAGGCTCAAAAGGAGAGTGAGGAGCAGTGCATCCTGGAAGGTTCAGGACGTCTCAGAGCTCCAGGACTCTGTGTTCTGCTCGGGTCTTCTCCTAGCCGGGCCCCTGGGGACAGAGGCGCTTTGGCAATTCACAATTGATTGGATTTTAGGAAGTGTGCAGGTTTTGTGTGCTGCATCTTAAATAACTCCAGGCGCTCTCCAGGGTAGCATCCTGATCTGATTATCAACTATTTTTCTATGGTTACTGAAGCATATTCAACATAGGTGGGGTCAGCGAAGCTTCTGAACAGCCTCCTGTCAGTTCCAGTCTGGTTTCCCCCCCCAGCTGATTTTAAAAGATGAAACTTTCAGTTTTTATATTACTTTTCGGATTTCAGAATTGTGGCTAAGGGATTGTGAAACTTCCCAGAATGTACATTGAAAGGGTGGTAAGAGTAGAGATATAGACAGCAAGTTACCCAGCGGGCGGGTAAGTAACTTAGAATTCACCCTGTGGGTGTTGGGGAGTCAGTGAAAGCGCCAGGTGGAAGATACACTTGAGGACAGACTCATGAAAAGTTGATGAGCAGAGGAGTGGAGAAGCTCAAGCAGGACCTCTCTTAAATTGCCTCTCATGCGTGGGCTCAGTGGACAGAAAAGAAGAGGTTGAAGGGCCAGGTAGGGGCTTTTCGCTGCTGTGTTCGGGGGAAGATACTGAAGGACAGGAGAGCGAATACAGCGGTGAGATATAGCACATGCACTGAAGAAACATTGGAACAAACTCTTAAGATCTGGCAGTTAATTTGGTGTGGGAAGTCAAGGAGACAAACAAGTCAAAGGCAGTCCTGAAGTTCAAAGTGAATGATTGAGAGAATGCTTAGACAATCACGCGTGAGGGGATTACCCTGCGAGGTTTTGAAAATCTGAGGAATGAGAAGCCGTGATTTGTGAGATGGACCCTGAGCTGTCTGAGCGTCAGGAACGAAGCTGGTTGGTGGCTGTGTGACACAATGGGGAGAGCACTAGTCTGGGATTAGCTCCGGCCCCTCGGCCACTGTCTTTACCTGCTTTTTACTTAGTTTTCCTAACTTAGGGATTAGTACATGCCCTCTAAGATTCCTACGCATGTTGATTCCTGGTGTGTTCGGTTTTATGAATATATAAATAAGTATGTTGATGGGCCATCCACTTCTACTTAATAGGGGGAGATGTTAATGAAGCGCCTAGAAAAGCCGCTGAGATTCGCCTGAAAGGTCCAGACCTGGAAAGCATACTTCGTTCTTATCTCATCGAGATGGTAGTTGAAGTCCTGGCTAGTGAATGTGGTTGTACATATGGAGAGTGTAGTGTGAGATAGGGGGTTTGTGGTGGTCACTTGGGCGATGGGTCAGTCACACACAGGGGTATCAGAGCAGGGCAGAAGAGTGAAAAATGGGGAAGATGCCATGTAGACGTAGAACCAGAGAGGGCCCTGAAGATGTCACTCTAGCCAGCAGTAGTGACTGATGTTCAGGTTCAAAGAAGATAAGGAGGAGGGTTTCTCCCTAAGTCTCCTACTTGGCATTGCATTTACAGCATGCTCCTGTTTACTGTTCTTTCAGGACTTTGTGTTCACTGGTTTTTTCTCCCCGTGCTGCTTCAGAAGGTAGTACATCCAGCGTTTTCTCGCATAGGTGCCAAGACAGGTTTGGATTTGAATATATAGACTCTAATCCGAATTGCTGGTTCATACAGTAGCTCTTGGTGTCTTAGTATTATGGTCATTGCCCACTATTTACTTTAGAGGTAATTTGTTGCTTCTGCTGAAATGAGGGCGAATGAATAGCTATTATGAAGGGACCATCAGAGGAGGAGAACCAGCAGCAATTTGGTATTAATTATTTACTATTAGCTGGTAGTTATTGAACATCTGCCCAGGACTTGGGGAAGGGCTAGCTGTTGGCACACTGAGAGATGAGAAATCACTTGGACACTCTCTTGGTCTCTCTCATAGCTTGTATCTCCCTTGTTCTTGGTGCCCACGAATTAATTTTTCTAGAGAGTCTTTTCCCAACTAGAGGAATGGTTTGGATCATATGGATTCTTCTGTTCTAAATGCGCCAGGGAAGAAAGATGAATTGTGAATTTTCATCACATGTGTCTTGTTTCTCTCATTTGTTCATGAACTCTGAGTTTACTGTGTATTTTGGCAGAGGACTCAGCATGCTTATAATATGTCAGATACCATGGGGATAGGGAGTATGGATTAAACAAAGTCATTAGTAAGATATGGATTAATAAAATATCACTGTGGTATACAGAAGCCATATATATAGAAACTATACTCTTAAAAAAAATCCTTCTGAACCTGTTGATTTTATACGTGGAGTGTTTCCTTATATTCAGTGTAAATCTGAGCACAGTGAAAAGAAACATTTTTTGAACTAGTTTTAGAAGTATGCATAAGAGGATAAAATTAAAAAAATGATTATCATTGTGATATTTTTGGTGGGCAGTGTTTGTAGAGGTAGTTTAATAGCGTGTGTGTGTGTGTGTGCGCGTGCGCACACGCGCGTGCGTATGATGCTTTGAAGTTCTGAGTGGCCTCCTAGAAGGTGACACTTTTTAAACAAGTGTCATCTCTTCCAGTAGGGTTGGAAAGACCAGTTTGTTGTGGTATGATCCAGTATTCATTCAACGGATGCCTACAGAACACGGGGTACCCGGCAGTGTTCTAGGTGCTGGGCGACAGCATCTGTTAGATGATGTGCAGGACCGAGGCATCTACTACTCTTGGGTGCAGTGGTAGGAAATCATGCATTACAGATGACGTGGAATTTTCAGTATTTGGGAAGCTCTATGCATTCCAGTTTTAATATTTTCCCTCAGTTTTCTCATTTCTTGTTTTTAATGTTCTCTCTATAGCTTCTCTAGTGTGAATATTTTCTGAAATGCAGATTACTTTGCATTCCTGGGCAGGTTTAAAATGCAAGAAATGCTCGTTTTCTCTGAAACGTGTGCACCGTGATGAATCATTCAGCTCATTCCCGTTAATACGTCGACGTTTCTCAGGATGCCGCAATCCCTGCCCTGTACTCTTCGCTTCCTGAGCTAGCTGTTGCCTTTCACGACGACTTGTCCGTCTAGATCTACATTCACTTCATTTGTGGTTGGCTTCACCACTGCTTTTAGTTTTGTGGTCACTGGTAACTGTCTTTTGACCTTGTGCTTTAGTGGTGTTGTGATGAGCATTGACAACGTGAGATGGAGTTTGAGCATTACCTTGTAGTGTATCGGACCACCGGCAGCTGTGACGTTTGACGAAAATTCTTGTTAGTCTATGAATGTGTTCATGTTTTCACTGTTCTCTAAAGGACGCTTTGGGATTATAGGAGAAATGATGTATTATGTCAAAAGTTTTTCCAATGTAGATACATCAGAAGGGATCGTTTAAATAAGGATTGGTCACTTGTTTGTAAAGTGAAAGTCGAAGGAGAATGTAAGTCATGAATATTTCCCTTGAGTCATTTTTTGATCTTTGTTGTTATGTATGAGGTTTGTTTTCCTGACTAACCTGTTCATTAGCCTGTTTAAATTGTGAAAGAACTTACATTTAAATCTTAATTATGGGATGTAACATCTCTCACTCTCTTTCTTCCTCCTCCTCTATGAGGCGAACAGAATATTCTTGATGATTTTCCTGATGGCCTATAGGACAGTCTTATTTATTGACATACTTTTTTTTCATACCTAGAAGACCCCAAAATGTTGCATCTTTTTCTGCACAGTATAAATTCCCATCAGCTATTATTAGTATCTAGAATCACTGTATTTCTTGGCATTGATTTGGCAATTCATGAAAAAAATAGTGGAATTATAGACTTTGGGTGAATAGAACTATATAATCATTAAATTTGTTCAAAAGGGAGGGGCTGCTTTCCATAGTATGTATTTCCTGTAAGAGGAAGAGGGTGCCCTTGTTAGATGTGATTCAGGGGTGTCACTCATGGAGCCAAACTAGCTGGATAAGACCCTATCTGGCTATATGATCTGATAATTCTGTAAGTTGGTTAGTTCATTGAGTTTTTCTTAGGTAAGTTTATCAGATTTCACTAAAGTCCAACAAAGTCGTCACCTCCTTGTAATAAGTGAACAAGAATAATTCTGATCTTATTTTTTGGGGTGAAGTTTATCAGCCTTTTGAGGCTAAACTCACTTATGAAATGCAAGCACGTGTTCAGTTACTAATAAGAAGGAGTAATGGAGTCAGAAAACTCTGACTTCGGCATCCTGTATTTTGGAAAGATGACTGCTAATTGGTGTTCAAGTTCTTCCCCCCACTCCCAGTGTTTCTGTTATGTGGCCTTTATTTCTGATGGTCAGAAGTTTATTACACACGCTCTTTTGAGAGAGCAGAGTCACAGGGGAGTCACTGTCCACCTTGAGTGTGAGGCATCAGTGCCTGCGGAATGGTGCAGAACGTCTCCACGATTCAGTAGGTCCAGATATGGATCCCAAACCTTGGGTGACCCAGAGGTTACCGAGGGACAGATACTGTAGAACAGGTGCTGCCTCCCAGAGCAGGAAGAAATCTTCAAGTTCACGGTCACCTAGTCTGAATCTCTCACTTTACAGATAAAGATGCTGGCCCTCATGGAGGCAAAAAGGGCCAACATCACCCACAAAATAACCCCGGTGGGCAGTGCCAGAACTGCGGGGTCCCCACTGTGTCAGAACCTCTCAAGTGCCTCCCTCGAGACTTCCATAGTTAGCCGTATTTGAATTCAGATAGGTACGATTTGGGAATTGACTGAAATCTAAATAACAAGTCGTTTTGTGGACACTTATGAAAAGAAATGGACCTACTTGACACTTTTCAAACATTCAGATTCTCGTTGAAACTACTCCTGCAGACTGCCTCGTGTTTCCAAAGCAACGTTTGTTTAGTTTTACTTTTCCCCTGCTCTTTAAGAACAGACTAAGCAGAACTACTTCTAAAAGCTCTCACCTGGCCTTTGGACTCGATGCTAAAGACTCCCGGTACTGTCTGGTGGACATGAACATCACGCTTCGAAAGTATCTGCAGAGGCTGGTGATTAAGGAAACACGTGTTAACCGTCGACTGGAGGGGACTGTCTCCGAGCCACTATTAAGGCGGCCGTCCTTCCTTCCTCAACAAAACAAACAAGGTGTATGGATGGCAGTTGTCGAATTAGAAAGCAAGGTTTCCCTTGGAGGTACACCAGTTCATGTTATTCCCCAGTGGGTAGTCAGGAGCCGATTGTCGATGCGTTCTAATTCTTATAGAATTTAATAGAGTAGTGAACGTTTTTATTTTAAAGTACATGGAAAGGATTACTCTGCTTTTGTTTTTCAAAGTTAATAAGAGTAAGCCTGTCAGGTATTTTTTTTTTTTTTTTTTTTTTTGTCATCACACTGTTTCCTCTTCTCCATGTGTGTTTAAGTCATATTTTCACTTTTTAAAAAGAATCTGAGTGTTTGCAGTATGTAACATTTAGAAATCTATTAAATATGGAAAGTGGGTAATTATAAAATCTCCCGTATGACTGGGTTCAATTTTAATCAATTTAATTTTCTATACTGTTCCTATGTAGATCAGTCCAAACATTGAAATAGTTTCAAAGTTAAACAAGATTTACAGTATTTCCATTTAAATATAGGAGTTACACATAGGCTTACGGTTCACCATATTTTTCTGCTTCAAGTAAAAAATGTTTAACTGTTGAATTATCAATTAAAATACCAGTTTTTATCTCCATGGCTTTTTTACAAGATATAATAAGCAAGGTAATTTAAAGTTACTTAATGTAGTTTTGAATTACTGCATTAGGAATGTGCTTTATGCACTTGATTAGCTCATGGAAGAATTGAAATGCTGCAATAATTGTAACTTACAATATGTGATAGTCAGACCTGTTTCTATACTAAGCCCTCTTAACAAATTGAAACACTTTAGCAACATGAAATCATTCATGGAGTACATTTGAACAGAAACTTAATATTATTCCTCCATTTTTTTATTGTAAGATTTTTAAGTTGATGCAGTAACCGCATCCGATTTCTTAAAAATCGTATTGCCAGTCATTTTCTCGGTGTCCCATCACTAGAATAAGAAAAGCTACACCAAGAAAACAGTAACGAGAAACTCTAGGCTGTGGTACTCGAGCTTTGTTATTTCCACTTAAGAAGTACGCAGCGTGCGAAGTGTCTCTTCGGCGCGTGCTGTGCGGTGACCCTCAGGATTTTCGGTCTTTTGTGATCTGTGAATGTCTTCTGTCATCTCCAGTCACGTTACTGCCCGTGAGCCTGCACTGTGGGAACTGAACTGTGCTGCTTTGCTGCAGGTCAGCTTTCGTGGACAATTAGTGTCGTAACAGGACTTTGGTCACAAGTTGTCTTAAGTGTTTACCGTGAAGACCTCATCTCGGGGTTGAGCGGCAGTGTTCCGAGAGCTTTATCTTTTGTGAAGCGTTTCATGTTAGCCTTTTCTTTGAGACAAGTCAGGCACCTGCTCCCTTTCCGTGCCCGGCATCATTTGTGTGTGCGTGTGCGTGTGTGTGTGTGTGTGTGTGTGTGAGAGAGAGAGAGAGAGAGAGAGAGAAGCCTGAGGCCCTTCCAACTTACTGGATATTTTTTTCTCCTTTCGCTCATCTTGTTTGCTCTTGTCCCCTCGCGGTAACTGTCAGAGCCCACATCGGTTTGTTCTTCTGACGAGAATGGAAACCGCCGTCTTCCTGCCGTTTGGCTCCGTGTCAGTATCGACAAGTCGTGCGTGTTTGACGCCGTGGGAGGCGACTGGTCCCAGCAGTCTGCGGAAGCCAGCCAATAAACCTTCAACGTCGCTCTGCTTACTGCCACTTGATTGTTCTTTTGACCCTGATCTCACCACGGAAACAAACACTTCAAAACGAGGTGCCCCCACCCCCTGTCCCAAAACACTGTACAATTATGCGGGTACTCGAAAAGGTCGACTCCCCTACCTCTGTTGGCCTTCTGACATTATCAGGGGGTACCTGTGAAGACCTGTGTACCCGGAGTATACCCCAGTTTTGTTTCACCATTCTTGCGCCTTTGTTTCGGAAAGTTGTTTCTGTGCGTGGTTACAGAGTCAAGACAAAAATTATCTTTAGTGCGGTAGTTTTCTTTCCACACGCACCTAATCTTTCATAGATGACATTAATTTAAAAAAGAGACTGCATTTCATTGACATGTTTGGGATTTAAGAATGATGTTTTTAGGCACCGGGAAGTGAACTGAATGTCCTCAGAGAAGATAAAAGTACACACACACACAGTTATGAGTCGGTGTTTCACGGGTATGTATAGATACATAGAAATATCAGTCATGTAATGATTACATATATTCACCCCTGTAGTACTCCTCCCAAGTAAATTCTTTTTCTTTAAAACCAGGAATTCCTTAGCAGGCCGAGATTCCAGTTCATAAAAGGTCCTGGATTGTGTAGATTGAGGGAAGACATGACTTCGTACGTGGGAGTTTGACAGACACAAACAAGGCTGGCATTCGGTTCTACCGGTTGAGTTGAGCAATCTCAGTGAAATGGTTTGTCTCAATATTATTATTTTCTTTTTTTGGATAACTTCTGAGATACCATAGATTCATTTTCTTTCTGGCATAGGAGTGGCCTCTTTTTTTTCCTCTCATACATTTTCATAAGTGAGTGTTGAATATATTGTCCTTCACATGTTGGCCGAGTTCAGCACTAGGACATTGGTTGATATGAAATTAACATTTCTGTACTAGTAACCACAGAGGTATTTTCCTTCAGTCCTTATTGTAAATTTTGAAAACAGCCACATTAGGGAAAATACTATAGATTTTTTAATAGTCTGGTTTTCTTGTGATTCACCAGCCCTTAAATTGGTACTTGTTTTTGAGGCCCACTTTGTATATGCCAAGGCTTTCGGTTGTGCAGTATGTGTGGGGTATTTTCTGTGACCTGTTGTGTTTTCGTTCCGTGCCTACTGGCTAATGCAGTTAAGATGGGCCAGTGGGCCTCATTGTAGTTTAGTACATACACTCGCTTCAAAATGGATATGTGCTAAAGGAAAAGATAATTCATTTCAGTTGTGAGAACTGTGAGCCATGATAAATGATTTTCCTTTGCAAAATTCCCCATCTCTGAGACAGTATTAGTTTTTACTTTAATTACCGGCTGCCGTAATGTTTCCTATCCATAACTGTCGACGGAATAGACTGTTCCCGAGCAGAGGGTATGGCCTGTTTACTCAACCGTTGCGAAGAGGGCCCAAGTTCTACCAAGTCTGAACTGCTGCACAGGAGAGTGTCCTTCATTTAAATATTTAAATATTAATGTTTAATTGTATAGGCAGAAAACTTCAATGTCATTTTAAGGATACGCAACTTTACCCCAGAGTCTTTGTCCATTATAAACTTTGGGGCCCTGTCTTGTATCTTCACGTCATTTGGAGGGATGCAGCTGTGCGGCCATAGTGGAAAGTTTGAATGTTTTCGTCTTTTTATTTTCTTTTTCACCTCATTTTAGAAACAACAACGGAAGAGCTGTTGTCAAGGGTGGCTCTCTCAAAAATGGCTTAGTTGACATTAGCTGAAAATGAGCAGAACGACACTAACTACTAATTGATTACAGTAATTACCAGTCTTTGGCTAGTTTGTATTGGCAAACTCTATGTACTCCTGGAATAAATGTGAACTTGCAGAACGCAAGGAAAAGGTCACTCTCATTTGCATGATAGGCTTCATTAGAATATGCTAAGGACGAGACCTAGTGTTTTATGACTTCAGGTGATGAATAGCTACCATATTACTCTGCTAGATGAAAGCATGTTTCAGTCACCTTAATTTACATGCTCCCCCCCCCCCCTTTTTTTTTCTTTCTTAATTCCAAGAAAAATCTTTTAGGGTATGGCGAGAGAGGAGCTCATTGTGTTTTGAACTGAATTATTTTGTGTGTATGTGTGCTTTTGGAAATAGCAGAATCTTGTGGGTAGAATTATCTTGAAGGATACTTTTAATGGCACGATTAGAATAATTATACAGCTTTTTCTACATTAGATCTTCTAGTGTTATAACTTTTGTCAGTCATAAAAGAAAATGGTTTTTTAGTGGTTGTTTGAATAAAAGATAGGTTAACTCGTTGGAGCCTTAATTTTAGATTTTAGCTTACAGTCTTTAGTATGCAGTGGACTTATTACCTGGTGAGCTTTACTGAATCCTAGGATACATTGATTTTCACTTCAAAATAATGCAATTTCATCACTTCATTAATTTTTTCCTTTTAACATCTATGCTTACTTAGTACTGTTTCTGCACTGAGATTTTGTAAAATATAAAGTGTCGGGACCACTGTTGTATAAATGCCCATTTTACTGAAAACCAGGGCACACGAGATGCCTTTGTCCGTTGTTCTCATGGCATTTGCTTAGGGAAAAGTTGTGAGGGTTTATGTAGAAGTAAAAATGATTCTCTGCAACCTATGTTTTTAAAGTTAAGAATTATGTTTCCCATTATATAAATGTTCTCATTTATGGTCTCTGATCATATACTGATGGCTCCTATTAGCTGTCATTATCCTCATATTCTCATTATGAGAGAAAAATACTCTTGGCTCCTAAAAGTATCTTTATAAGAAGTATCAGCTCCTAATTAGCAGTGACTATAATCTGTTGGAACACAGGGTTAACACTTCCTAGATCTGTTGCTATTATAAAGTTTCTTCATCTTTGAGAAGCTATCCCTGCTAGTAAAACTATGTAGAGGATGAAAAAGTGGACAGTTTTTTCTTTTATCAAATGTGGTTTTGTAATAAAATTGTACAATGAGCTTGCACAAGCTTTTTAAAATATCATTGCTGCCACTGAATAGGTCTGTAATTTATTTATTCAGGAATGTTGGAGGCATTTTTGATTTATTTGTTTTTAGAGAAGTTTTGTTAAGCGAGATAATGAGCAGAGCTGGTGTTAATCATTTACTGTGCAACTCTAAAGAATGAAAATTTTGCATATCTTTAGCACTGTTGGGGAAAATAAATTCACTCAATGCTAATGGTCTGTTGGTATAATTTTAAAAAATACTATCTTACTCTGGAGAAATGCAATATACTCTTGTGTTTTGCTAAAAGCTAAACTAATCAATATGTAATTATACATTTATATGTACATATGTACTAAGCAATCATGATTATTTGTTATCTGTAGAGATGAAAAATTAATTTGTTGTTGGTTAGTGTCATAGGTGACTACCGTACTTCTCGTCTATACCTTTAGGTATACATTTGCAACAAAGAACCACAAGTGCGTGTGTATGAGGGTGTGTGTTGTGCGTGCACACATGTGCATATGTGTATGCTCTTACATGTGTGTAGGTATATATGAGAATCGCAGGCAGTTTTTTTGTGGATATTACAACTGGGAGTAAGACTGATTTTTAAATTCTTGGGGAGTGGTACATATTCTAGATTTAAAACCATCATGGTAAAATTAATTGTGGGTATTTATAATACTAATTATGCATGATAGGGTATCCCTTGTTATATTTGAGAGCATTTAAATATCTGCTTAAGAAATGCAATGGTGGTTTTCTAAACATACACAGAGATTTATTTCAAAATCTCTAACTTTATTTTATATTGAAATTCATGAGTTTGTTGGATTTCCTTAGACACTAGTCGAAATTATGAAGAAAAGTGTACAATAAAAAATTGAAGTTTGAAAATGGATTAAAAATCAGATACCGTGCAATGATAACCATGTCTTACATAGAGTCGGTGTCTTTTTTAATGTTCAGTATTTGATTAAGAAGGAGAGTTTAGGCATTGTTTTCCATTCGGGTCTCTGGATGAATAGAGTAGTGCAGAAGAACGCTTGGAAGATGAATACTGCAACTTCTAAACCCAGTTGCAGGTGTTTCATAGAAAGTATAAGTTATTTTCAGGAGATTTGAAAAGGTATATGAACTTCTCTGAAGTAGAGTCAAATATTTGATATCTCGAGTTAACCGTCTCTTAGTCAACTTATAATTTAAAAGCCCCCTCACATTTGCATGGCACTTTTTACGTGAGAATATTAATAACTTACCTGAATTTTGAGACACCCATTCCTTGTCATTTTGGTATATGCCATATGGTTCACTGTATTTATTTAGACTTACTGTAGAACAAATAAAAATCATATGTGATGCTCAATTATATTAGTGGTCGTTAACATGATAGTTTGTCCTGACCCTGTTATCTTAAAGTCTTTTTCTGCATTTCAATGAGATTAGTAGAAGGTCAGACCTATTTACTGTTAAATGGAAAGCGTTTTTATATCTCAGTGTTTGGAGCTGCTCACTTCTCATTTCTTTAGTGCCAAATAAGTTTTTTTTTTTTTTTTCTCACCACGAAGTGTATGATTTCACTGATTAATATTTCCTATCGCTAAAGTATTCATATCCCTGAAGCTATGGTGTGCATCAGATTACTGGTTTGAATATTTGAATTTAGGGTTATCTGGGAGGGAATGCTTAGAACCCTAACTGTTTCATTAGCAGTGTCTCCTCCTTGACATGCCCCCCTCCCCGGAGGTGGGGGCTAGAAGGGAAGAGAACCAGGTAATTGATTGAGTTCTGAGACCTCTCGGCTCCAGTTGCTAGGGGATCAACGGTCAGACATCGTGCACGAAGGACATGTTTCTGTTGGCAGCAACTGGAAAGTAGGGGCTCTCTGAAACAGATATCTTCCTTCCAGAAAACGTCCTGACATTTGGACTCTGCCTTTTTTTTTTTTTTTAAAGCTCATTTCCAGCTTAACTTAGAGGGAGAACATGTTTCTGACCACCCTTTTCCAGTCTAGGCTAATACTCCTGGAAGGCAGAACATGATTGTAAGAATACTCACTGAACTTAATTAACTCCAAAAATACACTCTGAAGTAGGACTCACACCAATTATAAAACTTTATAAAATGGTCCAGCATGTTTTAATTTTCTAGGATCAAAAAAAAAAAAAAACAAAACACCCACATGCTTACTTATAAATAAAAATGAAAAAAGTAGAATGTGAGGGCTTAAAAGAACTAGCTTTTATGATATTTTTTACATTGAATTAAAGGGAATTCTGTACATTTAAAAATGTATATAATGCCCAGAATGTCATTAAGGACTTTATGTTTGTTTGTTTAACTTTGTAGTATGATAACGTTTTTAGAGAGCTTCAGTTTAGAATATATCCTATAAATACTCTTGGCAAAATACGAATGTCTCTTGGCTTCCTGTGGATACTGTACCAAACTACCAGATACTTGGCGGCTTGAAACAACACAAGTGTATTTTCTCTCAGTTTTGGAGGCTGTACGTCAGACATTGGCATCACTGGGCGAAAATCAGGATGTGGGCAGAGCCACACTCCCTCTGTGGCTGGCACGGTTCAGCTGTGGGGACCTTATGCCAGTCCCCACCTCCCTGGTTCCTGCTGTCTCCTCTTGCCTGTCACATCTCTCTCTGCCTCTTATAGAAGGACACTTGTGATTGCTCTTAGGGCTCTGTCTGATAACCCAAGTGAATCTTCCCAACCTAGACCCTAATCTAATAGCATCTGCAACTCCCCCCCCCCCCCCGCCCCTTTCATATTGGGTAACATTTTCAGGTTTCAGGGATTAGGACCTGCTCTCTTTGGTGGTGGCCCCTCTGCCCTCTACGATGTGTATGGATACCTCCTTTAGGTCTTGCCCACCAATCATTTCTCCCTTATAGGTTCAGTCCAAAGAACTAAGGTGCTGTGTAGGCTCTTCTCTCTGACATGCACAGGGGATCGTAGCATTTGGATCGAGGGCAGCTCCATTACTGCCTGTGTCCAACTGCACTGTGGAGTTCAGGGCTAAGCGATAGCATTGTCCAGAAGGGCTTTTGGGAAATTGATTCAGGTACTCCTTTTGGGTTGATATCTTGCCTCTTCTTCTGGTCCCCGAATCTTCAACCCAGACAAAGCTTTAGATCTCCCTGTTGGGAGGTGAATGGTTACTAGAGCAGACTCAGGGGCTTCCCCTAGTAGTCTGGTCTCCCCTCCCTGGTATCAACGCTGAAGTTGTAACCCAGTGAATTCTCTTTTGGCTTTTCTTCCATTGTACAAAGGTGATTATTGCTGGGGTTTGTGGATTAGCTCTGTACCCGTCTATCACTGTCACTCATTTTCCTGGGAAAGTTGGCAGATAACCGGTGTCTTTTCTCACTAACAGATGACAAGCAGCTTCATCATAGGAAGTTTGAGCTCATCACTGGTCAGGTGATGTAAAAAGGAGTGGCTGTTTTACATGAGGTGGGTTAGGAGAGTCAGTGGATAATGTCTAAGATGTTAGGCAGTAAATCCATTGAGAAAAGTGTAGGTGGGATAAATCATTAAGACCTTTCCTGCAATCATATCTGGAAAGTTTTATATGCACTCGTATACACATACATGTGTGTAAATGTGTATCTGTGTATGTGTATAGGTAAAGTGTACAGGTATGTATAAATGTGTATATTCAGGTGTACATGATGCATGTTAATGTACATATGCATGCACATGATTTGGATAGTTACATAATTGCCTCTAAATTAGCATCAGACAGCCTTAGAATTTAATTAAAGTGACTGTTTAGGACTAGGATGTAATGAAAGGTAGCTGTAATCTAAGTCATTTATACTATAACCTCTCTGAGTAAGAGTCATATTGGTAAAAGGACGGTAGTCTACATCAGATCCCAAACCAGGTAAACACTAAGCCAAGAGTTTTTAAAGCATTTAAATAGGACACTGTAGGGATGAGGACCATCATGTTGGGTATCTTTATTACCGTGATAAGGAAAGTGGCTCTTTACTCTGTATCCTCATGAATCAGCCTTGTAATTATAATTTGACTTCCCACGTGGCCTTTTTTGTAGATGATAGAGCATGCTAATCAGTCAAATATAAGCATTCTGGTTTATTTAGTGTTTTTTAATGGTATTTGTCCAATATGACAGTACCCTGATTTATTCATCTTTTAATAAATTTTTAAAAATCATTTGGTCAAATCTAAACACAGTGTGAAGTCACATTATTGGGACCCCAGAGTTGGAGGATTTGTTCTTGGACTTGAGATTTTCTCTGACATTGACTTTATCTTTGAATTCAATAATATATACCTGATTTTTATCCACAAAAGATTCTATATCTTTTCTATGTCTGATCTTTCTTTCTTTCTTTCTTTCTTTCTTTCTTTCTTTCTTTCATTTCTATCTTTCTTTTTTTTAGAGAGTGTGAGTGGGAATAGAGGGGCAGAGAGAGAGAAAGAGAGAGAGAGAAAGGGAATTTCTTAAGCAGGCTCCATGCGCAGCTGGGAGCCCAACACAGAGCTTGATCCCACAACCGTGGCATCATGACCTGACCTGACTTCAACAGTTGGATGCTCTACTGACTGAGCCACCTAGGCATACTTGATCTGTACATTTCAATTGCTAGTAATTGCTCTTTTTCTGTTTTTGAAAAATGTTTATTTAATTTTGAGAGACAGTGTGTGCATGTGGGGGAGGGACAGAGAATCCCAAGCAGGCTCTGTGCCATCAATACAGAGCCCGATGTGGGGCTCAAACCCACAAACCGTGAGATCATGACCTGAGTAGATATCAAGAGTCGGCTTAACCGACAAGCCACGCAGGCACCCCGTCTAGCAATTGCTCTTGGTTGTCAAGTTTACACACCTAGGTCTGTATAACAGTGGACAGTGCCACCGGCGTGAAAACGGCCTCTCTAATACCCTTGATGGAGGCTGTAAACACATGGAAAGTGCTGTCTGAATAAACCACCCAGCTGGATCACACAGTTGTTTCCAACTCCAGAATTAGGAGTGAAAACCTGGAATGAGGAAAAGTTTACGACGGAAGAGCGGTGTAGTCCTCCTCTGGAATTCCACACCTGATGGGAAAGCCGAGATGACAATTAAAAGAATTCCTGAAGTGCTTTTTAAATGTCCATTACATCGTGGGACACTTCTCTCTATATTCCTCTCTTTAGCTCATTAGTTGTGTATGGTAATCAAAGCCTTGCTTTTTTATTTTAGCGGAAAGGAAAGTTGGAAGACTTTATTTATTTTTGAGATAGTTCAAGAGAAATGAGAATATTCACAGAAAACTTTTTTTTTTTTACAAAGATACTGTTGGGTAAGGCAATCCTATCTTTCCCCTTACTGTAATATTTAGGAGGACATATTTTAAGTGCAAAAACAGAACTCTGCTAAGAAATTAGCAGTCTGATCGAGCTGTGAAGTACTTGTCCTTCCTAAATAGACAATGAAAAATAGTTTAAAGAGAGAGGAGACCAGTACCTTAATTAGGTTGAGATACATGAAATTGCTGACTTTGACTGCATTTTTCCTATTAGAAAACCACAGTTTTATTTTGTTCAACCCAACATTTTTCAGAGATGTCCTGATTCGTGCTTTGTTCTGTTTTGAATACCTGTTGACGTAGTACTCAATTGTGCTCTTTGTTTGCTGTTTTGTTTAAAGGCAAAAGTCAGAAATGAAAATAACCATTATTTTGGTGGACTCTTTTATATTATTTTAGGAGGAGCGATAGGGTGTTCAGATGTTTTCTTTTGTTTCGTCCTCATTTGTAGAACATAGCTCATGGTGTCTATTCTCGCCAGTTTTTCTACTGAAACAACAGAGAAGCTTCGTCTCTGATGTCTTAGCGTCTTGTCTGGTGGCCCCTCTTTCTGTCTCATAAGTGCCGTGGTTTGGATAAAATATAATGTTGTTATCCTGTACACAGTATGTCTTCAGGACACTGAATTTAGAATAATTATAGGCATCGAGGCCGGTTAGGATCCTTAGTTTAATTTGTTCAGCAAATGGATGAGGAAGCCATTAAATAAGGAAACAAAGACTGATGGCGGAGGAGGTACACCCAGGAGGCGCACAGCTGGGCCTTGGTAAGTGACAGCGTGGGTGTGAGTTGGCACAGAGATAGTTGACTTCAGATTTGTGATCTGGATGCTTGGCTACAAAATGGTGTTTCTTTAGCCAAGAGAGAGAACACTGGAGACGGGGCAAGTTCCAGGGCTTAGGGATTGCAGTGTGGGAGACAAGAGGACATGTTCAGCTTTATTCGTGCTGAATTTATAGTGACCGAGTATTGAGGTGCAGGTACATAGCAGGCGGTGGAAATTAGATTGCAGCTGCAGAGAGGGAGTCAGGCTTCAAGTATGTTCGTCTGTGTGTGTGTACATACAAGTAAAAATGTAGTTAAAAATCATTGTTACTTAGTTGTGGAGCTGTGGCCGTGATATCACCAGATAGAATAGCTACTATAAAATGGGAACACAATTTGTTTTTCTCTTTGATACTCAGAAGGAACACGAATGTGTTGGTCAGGATTTATGCTGTCATATCAGGTGTGTGTGTGTGTGTGTGTGTGTGTGTGTGTGTGTGTGTGTACGTACAGGATACCCCAATTCTTGTTTAATGTTTTGGTTCAGCTTTAGTTAACTGTAAGACAATATGATACTACAAAGCTTTCATATTCATAAAATAGGAGATTCTCTCTGAGTTTTTAAATTACTAAATAAGATAAGGGCCATCATAAGGTTTATTTGAAGTATATAATATTCCCTTTAAGGATGGGTAGTGATAAAATCCTAATGAGTTGTCACTGTTTTAAGATCTGTGAAGTTGCCTAATTGGTATTCATACAGGTATTTTTCAATAGCAAAAACCTGTAGCAATGTAAAATGTGAAAGAAATTTTACTACACTACTTCTGCCTTTACCTGGGACGTTTTATTTAGATATTTATATCTTGTGTGTTATTGTGTGTTTATTGCCTCTAAAAGAATAGGTATATTATGATTTATTACTTGATTCCTGCTTATGACATATATGTTTTTTCATATTTTAACATTTTGAAATTGCAATGTGTTTATAGAGTTAATTGGAGCATTAATTTGATGTTTTTTCACCTTTGGAAAACGTGTTAGTAAATCAATTGTGTATCTCAAAATCAATACCCAGAATCAGAATCAAGTAAATACACTAAATTATTATAATGCACCGTAGCAGGCATTTACTGTTGTCAGGGGCACTTGGATGAGCTGATGCCACTTCTGGCTCTTCCGTTATTTTATAGCACTGAGTTTAGTGTTTAACCTCTGGCTGGAAACACAGTACATTAACACTGAGAATGTCTTCATGAACTCAGTATTCCTCTAACCGTCTTCCCTCGGTCTGTCACCCACTTAGGGGAGTGATCCCCCCAGTTGTTATGTGCTGACTCCCCTCATGAAGCTGTAAGCCTTCCCAGCGTTTTGGTTATTTTCATTCATCTTTGTATTTCCAGGGCTAGGGTCTTGACTTAGCACATGCTGAGTGTGAACCAGAAAGTGGCTCACGACCTTTGACCCGACCCATGGCCCAGTACCAGCTTTGCTTTGTGGTGGTCCAAGATTTCTGTGGACTCGCTAGGTCTCCACCTCCATAGTCGGTGGGATGAATTTTGTCACTCAGAATGCACTCGTGTGGATGATCTTCTGTTTAAATAGCATGAGAATGTTTGAGGAGATACCAAGAAAAATGTACTTACCCGTATTTATTAATATAATCTTAGATTTCAGATTATTGCATTGAGGACATCAATTAGAGACTATTTGGAAATTAAAGAAAATCTTCAGCAAAAGTTCTATCGTAGTCTTACTGCACAGCAGTAATCAGGGTGAATTTTTTTTAAGTGTATTTTTAAAAAATTTTTTTTGAATGTTTATTTTTGACAGAGAGAGAGAGAGACAGAGCATGACCATGGGAGGGGCAGAGAGAGGGAAACACAGAATCCGAAGCAGGCTCCAGGCTCTGAGCTGTCAGCACAGAGCCCAACGCGGGGCTCGAACTCACAGACCGCGAGATCATGACCTGAGCCGAAGTCGGATGCTCAGCCGACTGAGCCACCCAGGCGCCCCTTTTAAGTGTCTATTTTTGAGAGAGAGAGAGAGAGAGACGGGCAGAGAGAGGAGAAAAGGAATCCCAAGCAGGCTCCACACTGTCCATGCAGAGCCTGATTTAGGGCTCAGATTCAGGAACCATGAGATCATGACCTGAGCTGAAGTTGGGTGCCTAACTGACTGAGCCACCCAGGTACCCCAAGGGTGAATTTTTTCATATATATATTTATATTTATTAAATTTATATATTTATTAAATTATTGTGTCTACATTTGTAAGTGACATGCAATTGAAGACAGTCATTTTTTCCCCAAATTATTCTCAAGTGTTTCTCTTTAGTTCCCTTTAACTAAAACATGGTATAGTGATATATCCTTTATTGAAGATTTATAGCCTTTCTTTCATTTTTTTTTTTTTTTTTGTCTGAATAATAGGTTTAAATCAAGGTCTTTCTAACTAAATCAGTCTATCATGAGAATATAGCTTTGTGTTTGGCACGGTGTTTCTTTTGCTAAAGCTAGCTATGTTTATTTATAATTTTAAAAAATATCAATGTGTATACAAACATTTTTATGAGTACATTGCACAAAAGAAAATAACTATAATATTTCTTTCATAGAAATATAGCAATAGGAATTATTATGACTATTTGTAGAAGTATTGAAGTCTGTCTCAGTGGATTTATGGGAGTATGATTTTTCCTAATTTAAGAATGTACATTCAAGTTATTGCTGTGCTTTTTACTTCTTGATTGATTGGAAAATGTTGATATTCCTATCACAGAGTACCCAATAAATCCTAGGGTTATATTTTCTCTTTTGAGGGAATTCTGGTTTTACTTTGTATCCACTATTTTTAATCTAAAAATGGAAACGAAAGTTGTTTTCTGAATCCCCACTGTTGTAATAGGTAAGTAGTTAGGTCATACTGTACCTCGTATCATATCTACAAATGCCACCATGTAATTGCATTATTAGTGTTATGTTAAGGTTATGGTATTGGAAGTTTAAATGCTAGGTTTCTCCTTTGGAAAGAAGACGTGGGAGTCATAGAGGACTGGCAGGATTTCTTCCTTGAAGAGTACTCCCATTTTAATTTTGGAATTTGGACTCAAGTAGAATTTTGAGGAAAAGACATGATGTATAATTGATTTTTTACTTCTGTGTTGCTGGTGTTTTAATGTAAATTACTACTTGAATTGCTGTTATCTAACGTTTCCTGGGAAAATATCATCTGCTCTTCCTGCCTTCTAGCCCTTGGTCAGCTTCCTTTCTGTGCCGTAGCTGTGCTGTGGCGGGCTGCTGTTTACGGCCCAGCAGGGACGTGGCCAAGTTCAGCTCTCCCACACATGGAGATCAATGTTCGGTTGGACCACACACTACTGTGTGGACTGTGGTAGTCATGCCTCACTGTGCGTTTAGTACCATCTGGGAAATCGTGTCTCCCGAAAGGTTCAAATGACTTTTTAGATAATATTATTTAATAATACTTCAAATAAGTTTGACCAGTTGTAGATTTGTTGTCCATGTTTGTGAATGTATATAATTTTTGAAAAATGGAAACACGTTTACCGTTCTTATTTTTATTTATTTTTTAATGTTTATTTATTTTGAGAGAGAGAGAGAGAGAGAGAGAGGGAGAGAGAGAGAGAGGGAGAGAACAGACGCGGGAGGGGCAGAGAGAGAGAGGGAGAGAGAGAATCCCAAGCAGGCTCTGGGCTATCAGCATGGATCCCCATGCAGGGCTCAAACTCATGAACTGTGAGATCATAACCTCAGCCTAAATCAAGAGTCGGATGCTTAATCAACTGAGTCACCCGGGTGCCCCTACTGTTCTTAATTTTAGACTTACAGATTTTTATAGAAGAGAAAATGAGAATATGGACACAACCAAAGCACTTGGAAGTCTTTAGATTTAACAAAGAAGTTTTTGCTGAAGTAGAAACTATTTAAAAAACAAAATTTGTGTCCAGGAATCAGGAAAAATTAGAAACAACCCAAATGTCCATTTATTACCACCATATGATCCCATTTTTGAAAAGTTGAAAACTAAGCCAAATTAAGCAATATAGTATTTATTATTTTATTACATTATAAAATATAATAAGAAAATATAATTTTATAATTACATTATAAAATATAATAAGATGAGATTAGGGAAAACCATACAGATAGCTTTACATTACCCTCCATTCTTACCTTGACATTACATATGTTCTTTGGTCTTTATAAAATATTTTGGAAGGGAAAAATTCCTTAAGATCTGTTTTAAAAAGGCAACACAGTTGGTTACTTTGTTGCCCTACTGTGTTCTGGCTGCTCTAACAGCGTCACAGGCTGGACAGCTTATGAACAGCAGACACTCATCTGTCCCAGTTCAAAAGGCTCGAAGCCCACGGTTCACGCCCCTGCAGATTTGGAGTCTGGTGAAAGCCCACTTTCTGGTTCAGAGATGGCTGTTTACTTCCTGTGTCCCCACATGACCTAAGGGGCGAGGCAGCTCTATGGGGTGGGTTATTTTTTATAGGGGCACTAATCCCATCACGAGGGCTACAGCCTTGTGACCTAATCACCTCCCAGCCACTGCATATGCCAATCCCTTGAGGGTTAGGTTTCCATGGAATCATGGGGGACACAAACATTTGGTCTGTAACACTGTTGGAGAATCACAAATGTACACCTAGGAAATGAATGAAAACACTCTCCTAGCATTATATGAGTATGTCTTTTTGGATATTTTTGTAAGTTATTTTAATGATGTGCTATGGAAAGTAAACCACTAGATGGAAATTTGTCTAGATTTGGGCAGAAGGAAATGAAAATTGCTGATTTCTTCATTAGCCAGTAAAAAATTACTGTTGGTCTCACAGGATAATTGTCGACATCAGATGTAATAAAGTATATAGGAAAAACTACAAGATTTAGATGCTATTAATATGTGAGAGTTCTTCATCTCTTCTATTCTGGTATTCTTTGCGGTCACAATTATTTGATATTGTGGGTCACAGACTTCCTGCTTTGCTGAAAACTGTGTTCATGTGCTCACCTGTTTTTAGCAGTAGAACGCACGTGCATCTTTTGTATTCGTTACTTCAACACACTTTGTCCATCGGTTCCTTTGGGAAAAAAACCAAACACTGGCAGTATTGAGGAATATAAATTCTGTATAAGGAAGCACTTAAATGGTAGACAGGCGTCAGTTTTGTCTGGTTCAGGAAACTGGTCTGTCCCTTGTGGTTCTGTCCCTTGAGATGACCACCACCCCGCGTGGGTCAGTCTCCGCTCAGGATCCTGTTTTGTAGAGGTCTGGATTTGTGCTCACTCTGCTTATACAAGCAGCCCAGGTTTGCTGTGTGTGTTCATCTGTTGGGGCATCACTGCAACTGAAGTATATAACCCGTTTCTTGCTCACATCCATTTCTAGGTTTTTTTTATACATTTAGTCATACAGTCGATTCTCCTTTTACTTCTTCTTGCATAATGAGACATAGAATTAGCAATTAACCACTCATCCACTGAAACAGCAGCCACCGCCATGATTTCATTAAAGGCACCTAGCATCCATTCGTTTACTGAAGGGAGTTTCATCATATTCTTTATACAGAATCAGTTCACACTTTGAAGGATATTTGCCTGAAAAAAGGACAGTGTGTGGAATTGGGTAAATTATTTTTTCATGGTTACTTGATTGATAAGTTAAACGTCATTAAGTACAGCCACTGAGCGTTTTTACTGTTTTATTTTTAAAGTTAGGTTCCACAGACTGTAAGTTTGACATTATTAGATTGCTGAAGAGAAGTAAGTGTCTGTGTTTCATAGAATAAAAATGAATGCTTCTGCCTTATAAACCTGCATGAGGGGCTCCTGGGTGGCTCAGTCGGTTAAGCATCCGACTTCGGCTCAGGTCATGACCTCACGGTTTACAAGTTCGAGCCCCGCGCCGGGCTCTGTGCTGACAGCTCAGAGCCTGGAGCCTGCTTCGGATTCTGTGTCTCCAGCTGTCTCTGCTCTCCCCCCGTCACACTCTTTCTCAAAAATAAAAACATTAAAAAAAAAAATAAACCCGCATGAGTGTGTATATGTCCTCCTACTCCTAACCAGTCGTAAATGCACTTAAAATGCAGATATACAAGGGCATCTCTTCTCATGTCAATCTTTTAATTATCCTTATTTAAAAAAATATTACCTGGTTGACTTAAAAGTGAAATGATATGGAGACTAGTTTTCACCAAATTTGTCAATTAATGACATGTCCTTTTTTATTAATAACTTCTAAAAATTTTATGTATTTTGGTAAGCTGTTCAAAAATGTTTCTAAGAAAGCTTTCTATGTAAAAACTTTCAGCTTGTTAACTTACATGGTGGAAAATCAGCACCTTTGTCATTGTTTGGAAATACAGAGCACATACAAGCACCAAGTTTAGTGCTTACTTGGCAACTCGGAGTTGAGAACAGTGTGCATGCTTGGGAGCATTAAGTTCACGTTATCATGTCTTTAAAATACCAGTATTTTGAATATTAACAATGAATGGAAACTTCATAGTGGAACTGAGAAAAGCAGAAAACATAATCTGCTTTGAGGGAAAAGTAACCTAAAAGAAATTGCTTCATGTATTCATAGACACATATATATTTGTAGGTAGAGTTTTAAAATAAGTTTAAGTAATATTTAGTGGCTCCTAACATTGCAGAATTTGTCAAATTTGTCAGCTGGAATGCCACTGAGGAAAATCTTGCCTATTACGGTTTTTAGGCATTAGAAAATTAAATACTACTTGGTGGCATCTGAACATTTAAAAAATATCACTAGTGTGTATATAAGTGGGATTGTGTTGAAATATTTAAATGCTGTAAAGAGGTTTTTTTTTTTTTTTTCCAGGTTAAACTTTTATTATCAGACATAACTTAGTATTTATAAATTATAGAGATGATGATCGGTTACTTTCACACAGCAAGTTTTGACAGTTGGTCAGTTTTTTACATGTTACTAAATTTTAAAATTATCTCAGAGTTCTCCCCTCTACAAATAGTTAACTCTTTGGTGATTTCTGTATAGGTTTGACCAGCACTTATCAGTAAAAGCTTGTAAAGTCTTTTGATATCTAAGACATCATGAGTTGAATGTAGCCTTTTTACCATGAAAATTACATGTGGCAGATTTAGCCTCAAATCACCTGCTGTATCACTGTTGCATTTTATTTATTAAAAAACAGTTTATGTAGTTTTTATTTAAAACGGTTTATTGATATAAAGACCATGTTGATTCCACTTCAGTTTTTGTCCCTTTTTACTTTAAAAGCAAAAGCCAAAAAAAAAAAAAAAAAAAAAAAAAAAATTGTTCCTATGGCTTTCAATCTATAGAAAATGAAAAGAATTTTAATTTTATGGCAGTAATCATAAACAGTACATTAGGCTTTCTATAATAACATGTACCATTAAAAACCTTCATTATGGCAGCATCTTACGATCTTTGCATTGCGGTGAGGGGTGAAGAACACTATTGAGCAGGAGCATTTCCTGGCATTTTTACCTGTTGTGGGCCCTATAGTGTCCAAGTGTAGTACAGTCACTTCAGCACTAGCCGCAGACCAGGCAGCCCCCGTGTCACCGTGTGTCATCACCTCGTGTAACTGGAAGTGCTCCCCGAAGCCGGCCTGTGTCGCGGAGTCCTAGATGAGGTCTTCATGGGTGCTGACCATAAAAAGTTCATCAAAGTAATGAGGCGAGGAGAGAGCTTGGTGCTCATGGGCAGAGCTCAGCACCAAGGAGTGTGAACTGGCTCCAGCTGTGACAATAAAACAGCAGGTGGCTGCTGTCATTAGGGGTGGCAGATGAGGCAGGGGACCAACGCGCAGCCCACAAAACTCTCATTTGTTAGCCATCGCCACTGTACCATGCAAAATAGCTTCCATCTCAGTCAGTTTTGCTTTGCGGAATATTATCCATCGCCATACGCATATCCGAGCCCTGGGTACGCGGGTGTCTCCTGCCTCTCAGGTCTGCTTGGCCGTACCTTACCTCAGTTTACCTTATTTTGTCTTCCCTTCACCTTCCTTCACCTCCCACTCTCCTTTTTTTTTTTTTTTTTTTTTTTTTTAAACCAGAAAAGCACTACTTTAGCAACCCTTGTTGAGTATGGCCTGTGCTATTCCAGGAATCTGCTTGAATGTTTTAATAAACAGTGCTGTCTCTGCTCCAGGGCTGCGGTGTTAGTATCAGGGGCTGTTTACTTTGTAAATGATCATAAAAGCTAACTGTGGCACTTTCCTTTTGGACTTCCTCCTGACCCTGTCACCCGCCAACAACAGTGTCCGACTGCAGAGAAAGAGGTAGAAGGAATTAAGCTGACACGTGCGGACGGTTTTGCAGACGTGTTGTTTGAGGGGCTAATCCTGCGCGTTGCAGGACCATTGCTGCAGGGTTCATTTTGCTTAACGGCGAAGCATGGTGCTGTTTTAATCATAGGCGGGTCCACGGGCATGTGAGCACATTGTGCTTGAAAGTCCATCACAGCAGGGGCGCCCGGTGGCTCAGTCGGCTGGGCGTCCGACTTCGGCTCAGGTCGTGATCTCGCGGCTTGTGAGTTCGAGCCCCAAGTTGGGCTCTGTGCTGACAGCTCGGAGCCTGGAGTCTGCTTCGGATTCCGCCTCTCTCTCTCTCTCTCTCTCTCTTTTTCTTCTGCCCCTTCCCCGCTCATGTTCCCTCTCTGTCTCTCAAAAATAAATAAATATATGTAAAAAAAAAGGTCAATCACAGTAAGCCCCAGTCTTTATATCTTTTGGGGGAGTTAATGTCCAAATAATAAAAACCATTATTTTTCCTTTCATACTGTACTGGTAGGAAATCAAATTCGTATAAGAGTAAGAAACTGGAGATATAGGATATCTTGTTGCCATCTGTACGAATTAGATGCGGGTGAAATTCTGTCAACTCTTTTGCAATTTTCTAAAGCTAAACAAAGGCTAAAATTCATCAAGTAAAATGAGATACGGTTAATATATCGTCAACTCTATGCTTATTGATTGAGGAAAGGCAACAGTTTAAACTTCGAAGAGTACAGTGATGTTATTTTGTGACATGTCTATTGCTCCTACATTTGTTGGAAGAAATTTTTCAATTTACGTTTGCTTTGTTTGTGTTTGTGTCAACGTACACGCATGGGTTCGTGTTTTATTTATTAGAAATCATTTCCACAATCAATATGGTGCTCCCATCACCCCATACTGGTCAACAGGAAGACCGTGTGTTGTCTTCTGTATTCTTTTGGCGCCTGCCTATCGTCTCTGACCGTTCTCTTGTATCCGGAACAGATCCTTTTCTATTAATGGAACATATTGTATTCAGTTGATTTCTGTATGTGTCCCCAAACTCGCCTTCTTAGACGAATCCCCTTTGGTAAACGTACTTAATTCTTCCCACATGGTTCTGGTTTTCAGTTTGTTAGTATTTTGTTGAGAATAATGCTTCCACGTTCCTAAGGGATTATGTCTTCATCTTGCTTTTGTGTCAGACTAATGCTGGCTTCATAGATTCTGTTGGGAAGTGTTTGAATAAACTTTTGTATTTTTCAGGGGAGTTGTGAAGGACTGGTTTTACTTCTTTTTTAAACGTTGGGTGCAATTCACTGGTGAAGCCATCTAAACCTAAGCTTCCCTTGTTCACGATATTCTGATAAGTAATTCAGTCTCTTTACTTGTCACGGGTCTATTCAGACGATTTAATTTCTTCTTCAGCCAGTGACACTCGTTTGTTCTTTCTAGGCATTTGTCCATCTCATTTAGTATGTCTAATTTGATGGCACACCGTTCATACTATTTCTTTTTAGTCCCCTTTATTCTGTAAGAACAGTAGTAATGTCCCCCTTTTCTTCCCGAATCCAGTCACTTGAGTCTCATTTTTCCCCTTGATTGTTGGAACTAACAGTTGGTCAGTTTTGATGATCTTCTCAAAGAAGTAACTTTGATTTTGTGGATTTTGGCTATTTTTCTATTTCATTACTCATGCTCTAGTTTTTATTTTCTTCCATCTGCTTGTATTGTGTTTTGTTTGCTTTTCTTTCTTTTAGTTGCTTAACATAGCTATTTAGGTTTTTGATGTGAGAATTTCTTCTTTTTAAATATAGATGTTTACAGCTATTAAATTTTCTCTCCCTACTGCTTTAGCTGCTTTCCATAATTTTTGGTGTGTTCTTTTTTTCCCCATCCATCTCAAAGTATTTTAAAGTTTATTTTGTTATTTATTCCAAGGACCCATTATTTAATTAATACTATGTTATGTGATTTCCACATACTTGTTAATTTCCAAAACTTCCTTTTTATAGAGTTCTAATTTTATTTAATATGGTTAAAGGAAATGAAAGTATTCTGTCCCTGATTCCACTCCTGGCAAATTTCTTGAGACTTGTTTTGTGTCTTAACATATGGCCACTCCTGGAGAGTATTCCACGTAAACTTGAGATTGTTTTTATGTGACATGGTCTACAGACATTTGTTTGTTGTAGTTAATACATATTTTTATTCAAAATTTACCTTTCCCTTTTTTATCCTCTACCTGGTTGTTTTCATGATTGAAAATGGGATTTAATGTCCTCAACTCATATTTTTGAATTTTTCTTTTTCGCCTTCAATTCTGTCAGTTTTCAGTTGATGTAGTTCGAGGCTGTCTTGTCAGGGCCAAATATGTTTATAATTCTCCTGTCTTACTGACGATTTGACCTTTTTAGAATAAAATGTCCTCTTTTGGTCTCCAGTAACAATCTTTGTCTTAAACTCCATTTTGTTTGACTAGTAGTATAGCCATTGCAACCTCTTTAGGTTAATGATCATATCCTGTATCTTTTTCTATTCTGCTTTCAATTCTTTTGGCTCTTTAAACATAATGTCTGTCTGTTTTGAGAGCATATAGCTGGATCACGTTTTGAAAATGCATTTTGTCAGTCACTGCCTTTTGATTGGAACGTGCCCACTTACATAAAATGGGATTACTGATATGATAGGACTTACTTAAGTATGCCGTTTGCTCTTTGATTCTACATGTCCTTGTGTCATTTTTGCTCCTCTCTTTCACCATTATTGCTTTATTTTGTGTGTTAGGTGTTTTGTTGTTCACCTTTTAAAATTCCTTTTTTGATTCATACATGTAATGCATATGTATGTTTACACACATACATGTCCATTATGATTATAGTAGTTAATAAATATGTTAATTATGATTATATTACTATATTATTTTATAATTATATTACTTCCTGATTATGTAGTTTATATATCATATATGTAATTATTACCCTGGGGATGACAATTAATATTTCAACTTATAGCATTCTTGTTTTGATGAGTACAGACTTAAATACTGTACCAATGCTTTGCTTCTGTATAGCTTCATTTTCTTCTTCTTACTTTGTGTTTTGTGTTATTTTCATACAAATTGCATTTTTATACTTGTGTGTTGATAAATAAATGCAGGTATATAATTATTGCTATATTAATTGAAGAGAAAAAATGACTTTCAAAGGATATACTGTCCATTCTTTATCTGAGTAGTTAGCTTTACTGGTGCTCTCCATTTCTTCATATGGAATTGCATTTCTCTCTTCAATTTTAGCCTGAAGGAGGAGTACCTTTAGAATTTGCTGTGGTACAGTTCTGCTAACGATGAGTTCTTTTGCTTTGGTTAATTGGATATGTCTTTTATGTTTTCTTCTTGTTTGTTTATGTTCTGCTGATACAGAATTCTTTGTTGACATTAGTTTTTTTCCCGTATTTTGAACGTTATTCCACTGTCTTGTGGACTACATAGTTTCCAATGTGAAGTCTGTTGGTTATCTTACCTTGAAATGGAAGAATAGCCTTTCTGTTACTGTTTTCTGGATTCTCTCCTTGTGTTTGGCTTTTGACAGTTTGACTGTTGTAATCTAGCTGTGGATCTCTTTCAATTTATCCTACTTGGTATTTATTTGTTGAGGTTCTTGGATGTGAAGACTGAGTTTTCATCAAATTTGTAAAGGTGTTAGCCATTTTCTTGAATTTTTCCCTGCTCCTTTCTTGTTTCTTTTAGCAGTCCCACCATGACTGTTTTGGTACAGTTGATCGTGTCCTGTGGTTCTTGGAAGCTTTTCCTTTCCCTTCCCCGTCTCTTTTGCCCTCTTCTTTCTTCTTCTTCTGCTCCTCCTTTTTTTCATTTTTCCCTGTGTCCACTTTTCCCTGTGTTCATTGATTGTTTTCCTCTGCCAGTTCATATCTGCTGTTGAACCCCTGTAGTGATTTTTCCTTCAGTTGCTTTACTTTTTAACTCAAAAATTTACGCATGCACACGCGCACACACACACGCACACACACACACGTATACTATGTATATATTTAGTAATTCTTTTTTGATATTATCTGTTTGGTGAGTCATCATCCTCTTCTGTTTAGTTTGTGCATATATTTCACTTTTTTCTTTGTATATTTTTATACTAGTTGATTTACTCTTTGTCTAGAAACTCCATCGTCTGTGATTTGTCAGAAGTATTTTTTTTTTTTACTGTTTTTTCCCCTTTATATAGATGATATTTTTATGTTACTTTGCGTGTCTCAATTTTTGTGTACATGTTTGTTGGTAACTAGACATCTTTTTTTTTTTTTAATTTTTAAATGTTTATTTTGAGAGAGAGAGAGAGAGTGCACACATGTGCTGATGAATGAGGGTGGGGTAGAGAAAGAGGGAGAGAGAATCCCAAGCAGGCTCCCTGCTGTCAGTGGACATGGGGCTCGAACCCACAAAACATGATATCATGACCTGAGCTGCAATCAGGAGTTGGACGCTTAACCAACCAAGCTACCTAGGCGCCCCAGTAACTAGACATCTTAAATAATGTAATGTGACCACTCTGGAAATCAGATCCCCCACCCCCACCCTCAGGGTTTGACTTGTTGTTGTTTATTATTGTTGTTGCTGATTGTAAGTGACTTTGTTAAATGAATTTTTAGTGTAGTATTCTTTTTTATATATGGCCACTGAACTGACTGCTTGCTGAGTTAACTTAATGGTTAGACAGAGGTTTGCTTAAATGCCTTTTATCATTAAGTCTCCCAGCATATTTTAAGGACCCCTGTTCCATTATGGAAGGTTTTCAATGCACCAGCAAGCAGTTATTAGCTCTTACTTTACTTACACTTTCTGCTTATACAAAGGTTTCATATTACCCAGAGATGAAATATAGTATAATCACAGGTCTCAGGTCTTTCCCTGGCATTGACACAAGCCCCATCTTTTATTTAAAAAAAATTTTTTTTAAATGTGTTTATTTTTGAGAGAGAGAAAGAGAGAGAGTGTGCGAGCATGAGTAGGGGGGCAGGTGGGGAGAGAGAGAGAGAGAGGGAGACACAGAATGCCAAGCAGGATCCAGGCTGTGAGCTCTCAGAACAGAGCCCAACATGGGAGGAGCTTGAACTTACGAACTGCGAGATCATGACCTGAGCTGAAGTCGGACGCTTAACCGACTGAGCCACCCAGGCGTCCCTGTGTATGGCCTTTTAGATGTGAGCAATGTGTAGGAGCTTTTCAAAGTTACTGATGTATATCTCATCCTCAAATTTTTCCTTTTAATAGAAGCTTCATCAGTTAACATCTTGTTAGCCTCAACTGCTATCACTCTCAAGCAGCTGTGTTCTCAAAACAGTTGGTACTGTCCTCCCCTCCCAACCCCCCACCCTGAAGTTTGCTCAGGTGATAGGGATTCCTCACAAAGAATGGGTTGTGAGTCAGGTCAAATAAAGACAAGCCCTGAGAAGGGGTCTTGTCAGTTAGTGGAACATCTCTGATAGGCTTTTGGTGAGTTCTAAACCTGTTCACTCCTCTCATGGCTGCTAGGCTGTTGGATGTTTTTCAGAACCACCATAGTTGTGATCTGGTTGGTTTTCAAGGGTCTCAGGACTCTAGAGAGATGGACAAAGGATTGGGAACAGTCAAAGCACCACAAAACTCATTGTCCTTGCCAGTATCCAGCCATTTTCATGAATTTACATTCCTCAGTGTGTTTTAGTCTTAGATTAACTACCAGCATTCTTTAAAAAGTTGGTTTTGCCCATATCCCCATTGCTTTCATGGAGAAGATATTTGGAGGTCTTCACTTTACCTTTTTGGAAATCTCTTCAATCATGGTGATTTTATATCTAGTTGGAAACTTCTGAAAATTTCCTTAGGTCTTTCAGTGTATTACCGCCCAATTGTGTTGAAATAGAAATTATTTTAAATTATTTTGTTTATTTTAGTGATATTTATTAGAGCAGTATTTTGACCTTTTCAGTGTTTGTGTTTTAATAGGTTATATTATATGTTAATTTAATATTGGGGCATTATTAATGTAATTACCAGGCATTATACATTACTTGCTGTAACACTTGGGTTTGATAGGGTGATAAAGGCATTTACATTTTGTGTTCTAAAAAACAATTTTTTTTTTACTTGTGTAAAGTGGTTATATCTTTCTTCAGTTAGATCATGAGATTTTAAATTGTTTTGGCCCTTTCCAATACCCCTTAGCACAGTTTTTTGGACAAAGGATTTTATCAGAAATTTATTGATTGGTTTGTATTACTAGATATAAAATTTACATTGTACAGAGAAGTCTTTAAGTGATGCTTAAGTGTAAGAGGTTGCTAACAGTATTGACATGTCTTATGTCACCCACAGATACATGTTCTCCCCTTTTAATCTAACGTGCTCTACAACCTCTCAAGCCTATAAACTTACATCTTTCGCTTTTCCATCATCTGCTATTCACGGTTTGTTGTCTCTTGTATTATTTCTAACTTTAGGAAACAGCTGAGTGCTTTTCATGATTGCGATTTTTTATGGCCTTCATTCATTTCTTAAAATTACTACATTGTTGTTAATTGTGTTACTTTTATAAACTGTATGGGGTGCCTGGGTGGCTCAATCGTTTAAGCGCCCTGCTTGATTTTGGCTCAGATCATATTCTCATGGTTCATGAGATCAAGCCCCACGTCAGGTCCTGCCCTGACAGAGCAAAGCCTGCTTGGGATTCTCCCTCTCTCCCTCTCTCTCCCTCTCTCCCTCTCTCCCTCTCCCTTGTGTGTGCATGCACTCTCTCTCAAAATAAATTACCTTAAAAAAAACTGTATGAGCATCATACATTTGCAGGTACATATGTACATTTACAAATCCTACTATATGCAAATCCTACATCAGTGTATAAATGATGCTAAATAAAATAGGTAATCCAAAACTAATGTTTTCATCAAATCTTTCTATCTGTATACTTTTATCATGTATAACTTTCCCCCCAAACTTCACATTGATCCTCTTTGGTTTGAACTATTCTGCTTTATTAACATGAGACAGTTACAATTCTAGAAGAAAAAAAAATCCAAAGAAGCTGCTTACTTTATGGTGTGTATTTTATTTAAGTTTTTGCTGCAGTTCCTAAACCTTAGGCTTTGCCTAATGATTGCTGAAATTCTCTCCATTGCCCCTGTAGTAAGATGTCTGCTATTCATCCTGCCCACATAGCGTCCATACCTCATGTGCAAGTAAGTTAGCAGGGACTGGGTCAGGCTTACTACTCCTGTTGTTGACTTGTTCTCTGTTATCAAGAACTTGAAGTTTTTCCAAGTGAGAGAGCCTTAAAGGCAATGAAAGGGGGAAGGAAAGGGGATAATAATAACAAAATGTGGTTATTAATTTCAAAGGAGGCCATAATGCCTGAAATACTCATGTTTTCTGACTTCATCATGAATATACCTTAGGAAATTCACTTCCTTTGAAAGTATCATTTTTAACTTAAGGGTCAAAGGATTTAATACATTTAAACTATACCATTCGATAAGTTTTGAAAGATACACACATACATGTATTTCCACGAATCTAGCACCTCAAGGAAGATAATGGACATTTCTGTTACTGCCAAAAAGTTTCCTGTTTTCCTTGGTAATCCTTAATTCCTACCCCTCCCTCCCATGCCCTAGCTGCCTGCAGTCTACTTCCTGCCACTGTTACTTAGTTTGCATTTCCTAGAACTCCTGTTCCAGTCACTTTCCTCTTTTTTTGTCCAGCCCCTTCATTAGCATAGCTATTTCCAGATTTCACCAGTGTTGCTTTAGGAATCCTTGGTTCATCCCTTTCTGTTGCTGAGTAGAAGTACACTTTTCTTTATCATTTATTTATCTATTTCCCTTTTGATCCAGTTTCTGGGTATTTAAAATTAGGCTGTTATGAACATTTACATAGAAGGTTTTGTATGGAAAAGCTTTGATTTCTCTTGGGTGAACACTTGTGAATAAGCTCACGATAGGTGTACGTTTAAGTGTTTTGCAGAGAATGGTAATGCTTTATACTCCCATCAGGAGTGAATAGCGTTCCTGTTCGTCCATGTTCGTGCCCAGCACTTGGTATTGTCAGTGTGTTAATTTCAGCCATTCCTTTCAGATATGTCCAGGTATACTTTTGTTTTTAGTGTGCATTTCACTAATGGTGTTAACCATCTCCTAGTGAGCTTTTGGTCGTCCATGTTTCTTCTTTGATGAAGAAGCCATTAAAGTCTTTCACCCATGAAAACAGTTTTTCCTCCTCATTTTTAGGTTTGAGTTTTTTATATTTTCTAGCTACAAGTCCTTTATCAAATATATGTTGTGCAAGTATTACCTGTTACTCTGTGGCTTTATTTTCTTTAGAGGAGAAATTGTAAATGTTGATATTGTTGAATTTATATCAATTGCCCTTTTATGGATCTGTTTTTGTTGTAATATCCAAGAAATGTTTGTCTATCTCAAGATCACAAAGATTTTCTCTGATGTTTTCTCGTAAAAGAATTACAGTCTTAGGTTATATGTTCAGGCCTGCAATCCATTTTGATATAATTTTTGTAAATGGTGAAACGTGTAAGGTGAAGAGAATTACCCTTTCTTTTGGTCTTTGTTTGTTACCTGAATTGGGTCTGTAAATCAGCCATCATTCTCATTTTTGGTCCTATGTACGTAATGACTTTTTTTTCTGCCTACATTTCAGGTTTTTTCTTTATCATTGGTTTTCTTTATATTTGCTTTAATTGTAGTTTATTGAGCTTTTTGTATCTGTAGGTTTGTAATTTTCATCAAGTTTGGGACATTTTTGGTGACTGTTCAGGTATTCCCTCTCCCACACTGCATTTGGGACTTCCCAGTTATATTATTTGAAATCGACAGTTAATCCTGTTTTCAGTTTTCAAAGTTTTCTTTTTTCTCTGTGCTTTTATTTTAATTGTTTTTTTTTTTTTTTAATTTTTATTTCTTCAGGTTCACTATTTGGGGTGTCAAGTCTATCATTAATTTCATCTAAGTGAATTTATCTCCTCTAGTCCAGTTTTTATCTCTAGATGTTTCCTTTTGGTCTTTTTTATGTCTTCCATTTAATACGTATCTTTTTGGTCATTTTGTCTGTATGACAGTATTTTGATATCCTCGTCTGCTGATTTTAATATCTCGTCTGTTCCTTATTTATTTTTTTCTCATTTTTCTCCTTATTTTTCTCCTTATTTATAGGTCCTGTTTTCCTACTTCTTGTATGTCTAGTAATTTTTCATTCTATTTTACACATTGTGAATTTGACTTTGTTGCTGCTATTTATCTTGTATTTTAATAAATATTCTTGGGGCGCCTGGGTGGCTCAGTCGGTTAAGCGTCCGACTTCAGCTCGGGTCATGATCTCGCGGTCCGTGGGTTCGAGCCCCGCGTCGGGCTCTGGGCTGATGGCTCAGAGCCTGGAGCCTGCTTCCGATTCTGTGTCTCCCTCTCTCTCTGCCCCTCCCCCATTCATGCTCTGTCTCTCTCTGTCTCAAAAAATAAAACGTTAAAAAAATTTTTTTAAAAAATAAATATTCTTGAGCTTTGTTCTGGGATGTAGTTAGTTCATTTGGAAAAAAAGTTTGATATTTTGTGCATCACTTTAGAGCAGAATTGGGATAGTGCTTAGTCTCTGGTTAATTACTGTGTATTGCTGAGGCCGACCTTTCTGTTTGCCCCATGTGTGAGTCGTCATGTTCTCCAGGCTGGTCCTGTGTGAGCACTGATCACTTTTTCTTGTAATGTTTTTTGTCTGTTGCTGTTCTTTTTTTTTTTTTTTTTTAAGTTTATTTATTGATTTTGTGAGAGAGAAAGAGAGAGAGGGAGGCGAGGGGAGCAGGGAAGGGGCAGAGAGAGAGAGAGAGAGAGAGAGAGAGAGAGAGAATCCCAAACAGGATCCACACTCAGCTCGGAGCCTGACATGGGGCTCGATCTCACGAATTGTGAGATCATGACCTGAGCCAAAATCCAGATTTGGACACTCAACTGACTGAGCCACCCAGGCACCCCTTGTCTATTCTTAACCATACTTTTGTGTAGTTTCTGTAGACATGCAGTTTGATCAATAAATAACTGAATGCTCCCTGCATTCCTTCTGCTGATCTTGATTTCTTTCTGTATATGTAGGTCTCTCCTGTTCCTCTCTCCAGCTCCCTGGTCTTCATGTAGTCCATTTTGTCTCAGCTTATCTGCATAAATTGCCCTTCATAGGTCTACTCATCTTCAACTACATTTCCACAGCCTGTGCCAATGTCTGAGAACTGTCTCTCTCTGAGATCACTTTCTTTGCCTGATGTTCCCTGTGTTAAAAATTGTTATTTCATATATTTCATATATGTTGGGTTTTTTTCTTTGTTTTCGGTGGGAAGGGTAAGTCCTTTTCATTCCATTTGTAAAATTCTGCATCAATCAGGCATTTAGAACCAGTAATATGTATATATGTATGTGTGTGTATGTGTGTGTATGTGGTTATTCGTTATGGTGATTTGGTCTTATACAACTGTGGAAACAGTTTCAACCAGTCTCCGTAAGGTACTGTCATTTCATTTGATGTTGGATCTTGAAACTGTCTGTAGGACAGGTAGTTGAGAGGTGAGGAAAGACCCAGAGTGGGGAGTACAGAGTAAGGGGACTTGCGAGCATGAACTGGGGCCCAAGAGCACAGACTGAATCCTTCATTGTCTCTCACATTGATGAGAGGCATGCATTTCCGCAAAAGCTGGTCTTTTCCTCAGTCATTCAAACTTACCCAGTTAGTCCAGCAGTCCAGCAGAAGCTGGTGGAAGACCCCCAGTTCACGGAGAGGAGAGTAGCGTTGGCGTGTTGGTTGTTGCATTATGACAGATGATCTTGGCAATGAATTACAACATGTGTGAGCCTTGCCCCACTTCTGTATTCCATGTGTCCCACCAGAGTCTCTCTCATGGCCTTTCCTAACTGGGTGAATCCTAGGAATAGGGATCTGTGGAGCATAGTTTGGTCCGACCCTGTCGTCCTCGTACAGAGCACCTGCGGTGTTCCCCTTGCCAACCTTGCACTTGTACATATCCTCTTAATTTGCATTTAATTTCTAACTAAAGGGACCCCTGGGTGGCTCAGTTGGTTAAGCGTCCGACTATGGCTCAGGTCATGATCTCACGGTTCCTGAGTTTGAGCCCCACGTCGGGTTCTGTGCTGACAGCTCAGAGCCTGGAGCCTGCTTTGGATTGTGTCTCCCTCTCTCTCTGCCCCTCCCCCGCTCTGTCTCTGTCTCTCTGTTTCTCTCTCTTGCTCTCTCTGAAAAATGAATAAACATTAAAAAAATTAAACAAAAATTGTAACTAAAGATGGAAATAATGTTCTGCATCTGCCCAACGTGGTACATGATGCAGTCTACAGCCAACAACATGCTAACTTCCTGAATAGGATAGACAGTCTGTCTTTGTCTTTGGAATATTTTTTCTTTTTCTTTTTTTTCTTTTTTTTTTTTTTTTTGATATTTTGTATTTTTAGAGTATGATCAGGGTGAGGAGCAGATGGCAGGACTGGGAGGGGTGGGTGGGGAGGGAGGCAGAGAGGGAGAGAGAGACAGAGAGAATATCCCATGCGGGCTCTGCACTCTTAGCCCAGAACCCAAAGTGGAGCTTGATCCCATGACCCTGGGATCATGACCTGAACTGAAATCAAGAGTTGGATGCTCAACTGACTGAGCCACTCAGGCGCCCCTCATTCTTTTTCTAATTTACATTCCTCTTTGCTGTCTATCACTTAAGTAAACTTTGTTAAGACACCTTATTTCAGATGATAAAGAAATTTTAAAAGGAGAACAAAATAATCCTGACTTTATTATTATAAAAATTCCTTAAATGTTTCTTATTTCAATTGGTTCACTCAGTTATTATAAAAATTCCTTAAATGTTTCTTATTTCAATTGGTTCACTCGGTTTATTATACATTGTTATAGGGAAGTAATTCAGCCAGAACTCTTATTAATTGACACTTCTGTATTTCTCCTATGCAGCAGTAATTGATGATGATGATTATCTCCCAGAAGCACTGCATGTTTTTGATATGCCTGCTGAATCATTAAATAAAGATTAAATTCTATTCTATAACATTTTATTATTAAATGTTTTCTATTGTGTTCTAATTTTTTGCATAATTGTGTTCCACAAAAGATATTTATCTTAACTATATGTAAGCCTTGATACAAGATACAGATTACCCCTTATCTGTGTGTATCTCATAATGGTGTGTTCATGCCAAATTAGTTTAAAAGTAGATTGTATCATTTTAAAATCTCAATTTCTGGCTCTTATTTATACACAGTGCAATATATTTTGGTTTCCATAAACATACTAAATGTGTATGGCCAGTTTCTACTAATTTTCATGTCAATTGCAACTTAAGTATTCTTGTTTACCAAATAATATTTTATTTTATTTTATTTTATTTTATTTTATTTTATTTTATTTTTTAACGTTTATTTATTTTTGAGACAGAGAGAGACAGAGCATGAATGGGGGAGGGTCAGAGAGAGGGAGACACAGAATCTGAAACAGGCTCCAGGCTCTGAGCGGTCAGCACGGAGCCCGACGCGGGGCTCGAACTCACGGACCGCGAGATCATGACCTGAGCGAAGTCGGCCGCTTAACCGACTGAGCCACCCAGGCGCCCCCCAAATAATATTTTAAAAGCAGTAATTGAAAAGCACCCCTCTACCCCCAAATTACCATGATATCAGAAGTGCCTGTACTAAGGCACCTTGGAAATGGTGGTGTTGGATAGGTCAGCACTGTGTACTGGTGAGTTCTCTACTGCAAATGACCAGAGTATGTCTTAGGGAATAGGAGATCTCAAATGGAACTTCGAGTCAACTGTCTTCTGGTCCCTGTGGGCCCGGCCCTTCAGTTCCCTTGCGGAACTGGAACCAGGGGCTGGTCGCCACTCCTCCACTGACATCCGCTTCATTTCCTGTTATTGTATTATAGATTTACATAAAACATCATCATGGAAGAAATTTGAGGACAAATTACATATACAAGTGGAAATACTTGTTTGGTGGATTTATCGATTGGTGTTTTATTCCTCGACATCAACACCCTGATGTATTTTAGCTTTTGCACATTTAATCAATAAGGACAATACCAGGATTATATGCTTGGGTAGGAAGAGACTCTTAATTTATTAATAGCAATCATATATCGAGACCTTAGTGCATTTCTTGCAATATTCCGACACTTTACTGTATAGGCTTCTATATACTGCATATAGATAGCTTTTACTCTAACCGTTGTTTTGTTTCATTCCACTATGCCCCAATATTCTTATTTGGAAATTGAGGTTAGTAATACTATGTATCTGAAGAATCCAGGCAAACATTCGCCGCTCTACTTGGCCTACAGTGTTCTGTCAACAAAATGGTAATTTGTGTTAGCGTGTGGTTTTCAAACTCGTTTAGCCCAGTGAGGGAGGTCTTCTTGTTCGGGAAGGGCGAAGCTGGGACTCAGAGTCTCGTGTGCGAGTGCGAAGCCCGGTGCGTGTCCTGTGTCCTCCTCTTCCTCCTGTTCTGAGGAGGAGTCCTAATTTTTGTCATTGCCACGATGTCAGCCAACAATTCCCGAATGGTCCCTGGGCTCTCAGCACCCCAGGAAGCCCTGCCACACCGCCTGTCACGCAGTCTTCACGGCCAGGGTGAGCTGGTGTCCTCCGCCATGGCCCGGCTGGACTCAGCCCCAGGTCTGTTGCACTCGGGGCCTTGCTCTGCACTTTCCCCAGCGTGCTGTACGAATTTTAATTTCCCTTGACCGTGTTACCACTTGCCATTTCTAGGGTAATACCTAACAGTAACAGAAGGCCCCACCACTGCTTTGCCACCTTCAGAAGGGTTGAGGCAGCTCCAGGCCAAGGGTTGTGTGTTGAAATCGTTGGGAAACTCTTCAGTGAGGGTGGCTTGTGGTCCGTATCTTCTTGTCACACCCTTCTTTCCCTTCTTCCTTCCCTCCCTTCCTTCCTATGTCCCCCTTCCTTCCTCCCTGTCCCTCCCTTCCTCCAGCTCTTCCACCCTTCCTCGCCTTCTCCTTCCCTGTCTCCCCACTTCCTCTCTCCCCTCCTCCCTTCCTATTTCCCCCCTTTCTCCCTCCCTCTTCCTTCCCACCTCCCTTGCTGCCTTCCTTTCTTTCACCCTTCCTCCTTGCCCCCCCTTCTCCCTCCCTCCCTCCTTTCCTTCCTATTTCCCCCTTCTTCCCTCCCCCCTTCCTTCCACCCTTCCTCCCCTTCTCCCTCCCTCCCTTCCTCCCTTCCTTCCACCCTTACTTCTTCTTCCCTCCCTCCCTCTCTACCACCTTTCCTCCCTCCCTTCTTTCCTCCCTCCCTCCATTTCTCCACCCTTATTCCTCCCTCCCCCTTCCTCCCTCTCTTCCACCCTTTTTCCCCTCCTCCCTTCCTCTCTCCCTCCCTCCCCATCTCTTCCCTTCGTCCCTCCCTCCCTTCCCCACTTCTCCTACCCTTCCTCCTTCCCTGCCCTCCTTCCTTCCTCCTTTCTTCCTTCTCTCTCCCACCCATCATCCTTTCCCGCTTCTTTCTTCCTTCCTTCCTTCCTTCCTTCCTTCCTTCCTTCCTTCCTTCCTTCCTTCCTTGTAACCATCCTGAACCCATCTAGCATTGTTTATTTTGATTCCCTTCTAATTGTCATTTCATCAATTATGGCAATCCTTATTCTATAACTTACCACTAATACAGTCGTTTTACTAAATTCATAGTAGTCTTTGAGACAGTGTAAGTGTCGTAACGTCATTGTGTCCTGTGTGTCATTGTTATTAACTGAGCCAGGGCCACATCACTCCTCACTGCAGAGCCTAGATTAGACCCAGGGTTTTCACTCGCAATTTCAGCAAGTGATTCTGTGCTGCTGCCTGTGTTGTTTCATAAACTTAGAAACCAAATACACTTTGTCCTTGATTTCCTTACTTATTTTGGCAAGTGACTTTTTAGTTAAAAAATGCAGACACAAGAACTAAAGAGTAATATATATGAATTTTAATTTGTAAGACGGAGAGAAGCAGTGGTACTCGAGTGCAGTGTGTGGGCTCTGATCAGACAGCGTGGGCTCAAATGCCGAAGGCCACTCACTGGCTGTGCAGCCTTGTGGGGGCCGACTTTTACAGTATGTGCACGGGTTGTTAAAAGTGAGGTTCAGTAAGTTACATATATGTAAAGCACTCAGAACAGAGCTTGGTAATTTCTCTCCCTACAAATAAAACAAAAAACCTAATAGGAGATGGCTTTTGTTACTATTAAGAATGTGGTTAATACTGGAAAATCTACATTTAACGTTCTTGGAAAGGTGTAACACTTATAATTCTGACAATACTAATAGTGATATTCTTATAGGACCCCTTAGCAATTACCTCCTGAGAAGGAGGAGTGCTGGGTCTCTGGATATCTCCCTGTCCTCCTCTATAGAGCGTGGGCAATGCCCTGTGGGCATGTGTGAGAGTTTGTGGGTTTATGGCACTGCCTCGCGGTTTCTTGGAAGAATATGTCTGATTGCCGTAGCTAACATTGCATTATATCTAAGAGCTCACTGCTGCTTTTGTGCACACAAAGCTTACTTTCAGGAGAGGTGTGACACATAGAAGAGTTTTTGGTTTTTATGAATAAGCAAAAGTTTTGTTAAGTTTTGTTTCTTCAGGAAAATAATAATTAGAATTTTTGAATATTAAAGGACATTTGGTCATTTTAAATTTGGGGATGTCGATAATTTGTTTTTGGAGGAAGTGGTTTTATGTAAAATTGCAAGGGCAGATTTCAAATGTGGAAGTTCTGGGTTCTGTGGGATGATTATAACCAAAAGGGCATTGGTATTTCAAGAAATGGTATTGTAAGATACTTGAGAAATCCCGATAGACATAATTGGTTTGGCCTAGCAATGAATGATCTGGTAACAGAGCTTGAGAACTGTAGTTTTCTTTTCTTTCCTTTACAATTTTTTAAATGTTGATTTAATTTTGAGAGAGAGAGACAGAGTGTGAGCAGGGGAGAGGCAGAGACAGAGGGAGACAGAATCGGAAGCAGGCTCGAGGCTCTGAGCTGTCAGCACAGAGCCCAACGTGGGGCTCGAACTCACGAACCCTGAGATCATGACCTGAGCTGAAGTCAGATGCTTAGCCGACTGAGTCACCCAGGCACCCCGAGAACTGTAGTTTTCAAGTGTTAACACCCAATAACTTCTGAGCTTTGGAATAAACAAATCTCATGTAATCATAGATTTTTTTTCTTCATTTGCCACATAAAGTTTTTGATAGATTTGAATTCCTTTGAGAAACTTCAAGTTTTTTTGTGTGTTCATTTAAGTTAATGTGCTAATTAATAGGCCAGAGAAGTGGATGGAAAAAACTCTTATGTGAAGTCATGTTTAAAACAATAAATGGGAACCTGTTTACAAATACGTTTAGGATGATATAGAACATATTTCATTTAAATTTTTAAAAAATGTTTATTATTGAGAGAGAGAGAGACAGCATGAGCATGGGAGGGGCAGAGAGACAGGGAGACACAGAATCCAAAGCAGGCTCCAGGCTCTGAGCTGTCAGCACAGAGCCCAGTGCGGGGCTCGAACTCACAAACCACGAGATCATGACCTGAGCTGAAGTCGGACGCTCAACCAACAGAGCCACCCAGGCGCCCAGAACATATTTCATTTAAATGTTACGCTAATGAAGTTTTAATACTTCAGTTAAGTGTTGATTTACTTTGTGCAGCATATTTTACATTTTAGAAACAGCCATACCATGATCTTGGTTTTTGATACTTTGAGAGCAAAATATCTATTTTATCTTGATTTTGTTCATAATAAAACCAATGTGCTCTAACCCCACTGGCCAGTGTTTTAATAATGCTTGACATCTTTATGTTTCTCTCTAAGCATAATTATTTTTGTTAACTGATTGCGTTGTGTTTATTGTTTTATCTGACCTGTTTCACTGGTCATTAATTTTTAGTTTTTATCTTCACCACAGGATAAGTGTATTCTTCTTAAATATTATAAGTACTTTTCTAATCTCTGAATTAAAAAATGAAAAACTAAAACTTCTATCCTACATCAACTACTTGATTTTTCACTCATTAGTTTCTAAAGAGTCCTGTTCATTTAGAACAGTATTTAATATGCTATAATGATATTCTTTGTGAATACTTCTATTTCTGTAGCATTTCTTTTTCTTTTTTTTCTTGTCTTCATGAGGCATAATCTTCCTTTCGCAGGAGGCACAGAAAGGCAGAAAGAGCTCTGTGTCAAGGCCAGGAGGTGTGAATCTTGATTTTACGTCTTTAGCCTCTTTGCCACATTTTCTTGTAAAAGTCAAAGTCACTTCCCTTCTGGGAGCCCCGGTCCGTGCTCGCTCCGGTCACCCTGGTGGCGGTTGTGCTGCTCATGCAGTCGGTTGTGACAAGGCGCTGAGGGGACACGAGTGTGCCGTGTAAAGTATAAAGCAGCATGTTATTTTTCACTATTAAAAGTTTTACTGATTGTAGAAAAGCAAAGAATGTAAATAATCTAAAACTAAATCTCATGTTAAGTGAATTTGACTTGTATTTGCTTCACGTCTGTGTTTGTATGTTTTTATGCTAGAGTACAAAAATACATGTGCGTTTATATATACACATGGGATTACATTGTACGTAATGTTTTTGTCTTTTTTAATCTAATAAGCCTTGAGAAATTTTCTGTACTTTTAATTGGTGCATAATATCCTAATATAATCATGCCATTACTATTGAGCATTTAGGGTCTTTTTATTTTTCAGTTGGAGTGCAGCTTTTTTCCCTTCATTTCCAATTCTTTCTTGAGAGTATATTCCAAAAATTGGGATAACTGGTTCAGATGACTAGTGAAGACTAATATCTGCTCGCTTAAGGCTTGGTGCTTTATTCAGTTCAGTAGGGAATCATAAAATGTTTATGACTGAGGTGCAGTATGAACATATTTAGGGACAGATGATGTGATGGTCGAATACGGGGTGAGTTGTGATGGAGAGCACCTTGATGCTTTCACACTCTAACATGGCTTGTTCTAGTGCAATCATAGGAGAACGAGAGAAGTATGTAATGTCTTGATAGGGAACAGTTGTGACCCAAACAACAGATGATTCATGAACATGAGGATATGATTATTGAATTGGGCACGTGGTACAGGTGCTGGAATCAGGGAAGTTTGGAGAGACCGTTAGTGAGGGAAGGTCATGACTGGGGTCAGGCCTGCTTGAAGGTATTGTCAGTTCAGAGAAGGAAAACATGCCCCAGGAAAGGCCATGGTGGAGGTACGTATTTCAGACTCATCCACAACGGGGTTACGCTTGGTGCCCAGAAAGGAATTAGTATGAAGTAATTCGAAGTAAGAATGGTAATGTCATCCCGTGAAGGTAAGAGGAAGGACAAGAGTTGACAATAGTGGGAAGCAGGGAGCGTTCAGGGATGGTTGAGAACTTGTGCAAGAAGCACGTAATTGGAGATTTCAGGAAGTAGTCATGATCAGCACGTTTCCACTTGGAGGGTTCACAGTAAAAGCTGCTTCTTTCTCTGTGTATACTGTGATTTTTTTTATATAAAACATGCTTGTATGCCACTTGAAAACATACAGTATTTTAGAAAATGAAAGGATACATTCAGTTGTTGTAGTGAATACTCATTACCTAAGAGTAGCGTTATATTTGAGATCCTCTGTCTATTTCCTTTCCTGGCCATCAGGAAGTATACCCACCATATTTCTTTGTGTGTTTACTTACTTATTTATTTATTCTTAAAGTTTTATTTATGTATTTTGACACACACACACACACACACACACACACACACACACACACACGGGACATGTGGGAGGGGCAGAGAGAATGAGAGAGAGAGAGAGAGAGACAGAGAGAGAGACAGAGAGAGAGAGAATCCCAAGCAGGCTCTGTACTGCCAGCACAGAGCCCGATACAGGGCTTGAACCAGCAAACTGTAAGATCATGACCTGAGCCGAAAGCAAGAGTCTGACGCTGTACCAACTGAGCTGCTCAGACGCTCCTTTACTTATTTATTTCCTAGTTTTGTGCCCCAGAGGAGCTTGGATTTAGTGATATCCCAGTAGCAGTCATCATAGGTAGCACCTAGATCTTGCTTTGTAAATACCACTCCTTACTATAAGAAACTGGGGCTGAGTCCAGTCAGGGAAAAGACATGGTGAGCCTGGAACATCTTACGCTGGAAAATAAGGAAATGCTCAGGCACCAAGAGGAGTGATGTCAAAAGGACTTAGTAGCTAGCTTCAAAGGGCCTCCATTGGCTAATTTTGGGACAGTGTGAGAATCACAAAGCATAATTATGGTAATTGATTGTGAAACATGACATAAAAGTGAAAACACAAAAGTCCATTTAAAATGTTCTTGGAAGGGAGCAAGGAGAAGAGCATGAGACAGTGAGGCAGGTGAAAATGGTGAAGTTCTTTCTAGAAGAATGTCATTCTAATAAATGTAGAAGAAATGATAGAATTAGGACATTGTCATTTTGCAACCCTTATTATAATGATTGTGATAGGTAAGATTAACTAATGAACACTGCCGCCACCAAGAGACCGTTGTGGGGGAAGAAGATGGTCATATGTCCCCCAGTAGAATCACCTGCATTCTTCGGCTAATGGTCCGGCTTCTTCCACCTTCAGAGCCTGCAGTGCAGCTCGTCTCTGGTCCCGGTCTCGTAGTTCTATCTCTCTCTCTGCCTCCTTTCTTCTGCCTTCCTCTTCCACTTTTAAAGGACACTTGTGATTGCCTTGAGTCCACCTACATAGTCCAGGATAATTTTCCTATTTTATTGTATTTATTTTATTTTTTAATGGTTTTATTTATTTTTGAGACAGAGAGAGACAGAGCATGAGCAGGGAGGGGCAGAGAGAGAGAGAGAGAGAGAGAGAGACAGAATCCAAAGCAGGCTCCAGGCTCCAGCTGTCAGCAGAGAGCCCGACGCGGGGCTCGAACTCATGGACTGTGAGATCATGACCTGAGCTGAAGTCAGACGCTTAACCCACTGAACCACCCAGGCACCCCTGTTATCTCATTTTTAAAACTTTCCGAGATATGGATTTCTGCCCCCACGCTACAAAGTAGGAAGGAGAGGATTAGCGTGATTAAAAAAAAGAAATGTGTGGGCTCCACTCCCATGGTAAGTGGTAGAGTAGGCCCTGCTCTCATTGCTGACTGCAAAACCCGTGCCTTTTGAAGTGTACATCCGGTCATGTTCATGTCCTGTTTCAGTGTTCCTCAGACTCTACAGCAGCATTTTCTTAATCGTGTCCTGAAGACAGAGTTCTAACAGATGTTCGTTCATCTTTATGACAAAAATATGTAGCCGTCCAGTAGGTTCAGAGAGAGCTGCACACATCTCCCCTCCCTTTCTTGGGCCTCCGTGCTCACAGGCTCCTTCCGACTGGGAGGCTGCAGTGTCTGACTCTCCCAACTCAGTGTTGCCTGGTGAGGCTTCACACCCCGCCCTCCAGCCCTCCCCGTTTGGAAACATCCCTATGACCATCCTGCAGAACAGTCATCTGCAGGATATTTGGCAAATGTTGAGAATCTGGATAAAATCTAAAGTTTTTGGCATGACTCATAGGATGCTTCGTGATTTAGAACTCTGCTGGTTTTTTTTGTTTTTTTTTTTTTTCCCTTTGTTATCTCAGATTGGTACCTAATTCTCTAGCAATCTTTCTCGACCTTTCTGTGTTACTTCTTTCCCCATTGCGTGTCCTGGTCCGTGGGCCTGGAATCTGCACGCCTTGACCCGTTTAACTGTTGTGCTCCGAGGCCTCTTTGGAACCTCGGAGTGGCTCCCGCTCTCTGTGGTCTCTGCTCGCGATCTTGGCGATTGCACCTAAACATTCTTCGTCATTGCTTGCTCCTCTCCTGTCTGTTCCATGGGTAGCCCTGAGTGCTGTTTACTTTGGAGTCCCCGGTGCTTACTGATGGTATTAAAACATGTGAACCTTTTAATTCGTGTTTGAATCGAATCGCTTTGAATTGCATTGTAGCTCCTATGAACGTGGGGTTCCTACCACATTGCTAACTTGGCTAACTTCCTGCTAACGTGGCCTGATTACAGAGAGGTGCTGGCCAGTGGGAATGAGGTCGATTATCGGGAGGGGGGTAGTTAGGCCTTGAACCTTTGAGTTTAAGGTGGTTAAGAGCTAAAAGTGGCAAAGATTTGTATAATGTTAAGAATGTGTGAGTCACCATGCTCTGTGCTGTGCAAACAATGATCGTGTTCTCCCCATCACATCCTTATTAGGTAGGAACAGTCACTGCCATCCATTTGATATATGAGGAAACCGAAGGCACCTTGTTAAGTCACATGTCTGAGCTTACAGGGTGAATTAATGCTGGACTGCAAGTGACACCAAGAAGTTCAGGTCCAGAGTCACATGTCTTGGTGGCAGTGCTGGGAAGGGGTTGACACTGGACACCACCTGTGAGACGTCTCCGTGTAGCCTGCGTTCTGGGCAGTGGTTAGGGGTGTGTGTGCATGGGTGTTGGGGGCCCCGCTGGAGACCTGGGTAGGGGACTCGGATCCCTCAGTAAGACTTAAAGAGGATGTACATGGGCTTGCCTCATAGTCGTGTGTTAACAAGTCCTGCAGATTCTTGTTGACTTACTGTGTTAATGTGTTTGGATTTTAACTGTGGAAAAGCACACATGTTCCTCTTTCCTGTAACCTGTGTGGCCTGCGTTGACCTGATGGTCAGAAATTCTCACACAGTTAGGTATTATATACCCTACAGGCCTGTCTTTGAGGAGCATGTGCCCTTGTCAGAGAGGCAAGGGACACAGAAATAACATGGCAGAGACTCAGGAGGCATACGGCTGCTGCTCGTCTTGGCTTGAGGCCGGGAGGAACACGGCCTGTGCACAGCTGACCTCTGGCCCCCCCCCCTCGTTAAACATCCTGACTTGCTGTGTGTTAGAGGCTCTCGCGTGCTGTGGCTCTAGGTTTCTGTTTCACATCCCTTTCCCCAAATTCATGACACTGTTTTATTTACTTAAATAGATCAATCAGATAGTCTTTGATGACTCTGAAGTGGAAATCATTCTGCAGTGATATGACCTAAGGGACTGAAGGAAGAGGCTGTGATTAGGTCGACGTATCGTGTAGGAGAAATCGGTTTAAAATTAGAAGTTAAAGTAAGAAATATTTGTACTGAAAAGTAGAAATCTATAGCTAGGATGTAAATGTTATTACTGTGCTGCTCTTTTGACATCAAAAGCAATTTTAAGTGATGCTATTTCAGGCAATTATAGATACTTGGAAATCAATCATATATAGAAAACACTGTTTTTATTATTTCAAGGTGTTCCTTCAGATTGTCAGGCATTTGCAGGTGGACGACCTCAGCGAGTGTATTCTAGCGTGCACCTCGCCCTTGACCTCCAGGCCAGCAGGTTCCCCTCTTGTTGGGTGCCTCCCAGAGTCTTCTGGCGGCCCCTGCCCTTGTCCCCTCCCTCCGTCTACTCTGCGCCCAGCAGCTAGAGGAATCCATCAGAGTGGGAGTCAGACGTGTCCCACTAGTATTCAGACTGGGCTTCCTTTCTCACTGGAGTGTGAGCCTGGGCTGTCTGGCCTGTGAGGTTGTTGCTCTCGGACACCACACAGCCTGCCCTGCCCTATCCTGCCTTCCCCTGCCCTCCCCTGCCCTTCCACCTGCTCAGCCCTTGCCCCTTCCTCCCCTCTACCCTCCCCTCCAGGAGCAGACCCCACACTAGGCTCATACTCAGCTGTCCTGGCTGCCCTTCCTTCTGTGGCCTGCTGTTCCCGCTCTGTCCCCTGCTAGTTCCTTGCCTCCTTCCCTCATAAGCCATGTTCTGGAGCCTCCAATATAGAATTTTGATTCCAATATAGAATTCAGATCTTCCTTCTTCTTTTTGTTTATCCTCTTATCACTATTCAAGATGCTTGTTCTTGTCTGTTTCACTAGTGTTAACATTTTCTGAGGTAGGACTCGTAAGAGTTGCCCTGTGTGCATCGCATCTGTCTAGAACTGTTCCTTACCAAGCACGGGACTTGCTGTGTGCCCGCAGGAGTGCAGCGGGCTGGGTGCATCCTGTTGGAGGCTACAGGTGATGGAATGAAAGCTCCGTGAAGGCGCAGCTCTGTCTGATGTGACATATTCGTGCGCTACACAGGAAGTGATCAGTAAATGTGGGGAAACACGATGGAGGCCAAAAGGCAGAAGTATTCATGAGGAAGAAGGCATTTCACTTGTATCACTTTTCAAATTTGTGGCTATTTTTGTTTTATTTCTGATGGTATCTAGATTTTAAAATTTCCAAAGCAGTTAATATGCTAAAGATATTAATGCAGTGCTATGAAGATGGCAGTGAAAGCTAGAAGACATTCAGTAATCGCAAATTGTTTGCAATGTTTTGTTCATGTAAGTTGGTAAGATTATTTTAGCCATGTTTGAGTTACATTTTTTAATTGAGGATGATACTGAGACTTTGATGCTACTTGTACTTTGTATAGACCGAATTTAAAGACTTTATATGTCAAGTCAGATTTCAGTTGAATGGACATTTTACATTTGGCTGTAATTGAGCTATATTTTAGTATTATAAATTTTTCCCATAATAAAAAAATTGTTATTCCTCCAAATATTTAGTGTTACTTTGAGCAGATAATTGAGAAATTATATTAGGTAGAAGCTTTCTCTCGCTGTGTACTTTAGTTTGCTCCCCTGTGCAGGGTAATATTTTTGTTTCCAGTCTTAAAACTTAAACATTTTAATTAATAAAATTTTTTTTTCATTTAGAAACTGCACTGTGGTTCTAAGCTCACGTCTCTTAAATTATACTTGGTCATGTAAATAAGCTTTGCTTTGCAACTTTGGGTTCTTAGCCTTTGCTCTTTGCTATTAGCTTTATGTTTTTTTAATTATAGGAAAATAGAGGACAGTAGGGAAGTTATGCCTTAAATGGACTGTTGTTATTACTGCATTCTTTTTTAAGGAAATGAAAAATGTTATTTATTTTGTCCAAATCAAGCAGAAACAAATATAGAATATCTTGTACCATTATTCTTGCTAAGCATTTAATATCATCACTCTTTGATTCTTTACATGTAATCATTTTTCCATTTTAATGATTGATAGCGTGATCAGTTATGTATAGTTGTAAAGCATGTATTGTCCATATCTATTACCTAACATATAAAAAAGAATGAATGTCATTTTCAGTGTATACACATACATTATTTGAATAATGAAGTCACAGTCATTTAAAAAATGCAAATACATTGTTTTAGCCTCAAAACTGAGGTTCCCTAATATTATAGGAAAATAACCAAAATAGACCAGAAATGGGGGAAAAAAACACACACACACACAAAAGAGGCATTCACAGTTTTAGAAATTGTTTCAGTCTTAGCTTTTGACACTTCTCTTCCAGAAGGCCGCAGTATGTTATAGTCTTACATTGCCCGTTTGTGCAAACATGTCCAGATGAATTCGGTGTTTAATGTTAAGAATCTTATAACATGCCAATTTGATTTGTAGCCCTTCATATCATAGAATGCTAATTAAAATCATATTTTTGCATATGTCATGCCTTTCATGTACATATGCAAATAGATTCTGTTGCCTTTCAGCTATTGGTAATTAACTTTATGAAGGACAGCTGTAATACATAATTAACAAAAATGTTTGCAAGCCCTTTTACACTGGAAGTTATAACATTAAATTTATTATTATTATTTTTTTTTGCTTATCAAGAGAACCATTTTAGTCTGATGCTTCTGAATGAGATCTAAATTGTTTTAAATAATCACACGATGTAATTAAATTGATGTTGTACTGTATTCAGAAGGAGATAACTAGTGTTCCATGGACTGGGTGCTGATTCCTGTCCATTTCATATTTATGAAATCAAAATTGAATTAAGTAAGCTGATTTGTGTATGAAATAAGGTAGTGTGTCAGGTAATACTTTTTGTTTGTTTTAGTTATTGACGTCTTCTTGGCACTTAAGCACATTTTTTTTTCTTTTTTGCATGTGCCAGAGACACAATAAACATTTATAACATTTTTAAAAACCTTTTTTCAAATTATTACCATGTTTTCAAGGAAGCTTCATGGAAGCTATTCATTTTCTCTTTTATAGTCCCTTAAATATTTAATAAAATGACATTTTCTCAAACTCATTTCATGATTGAAGTGTGGGATCAACTAGGGGGCAGTGAATGTTATGTTGTGGTATTGCTTTATCTTTCTTCTGGTGGTGAAGACAGTGACTAAGCTACAGTCATTGTTTTTGTCCCTGTTCACACACTCAAGTAAGAAAACAAACCATTTAATTTAAATTCACTTATTTCTTCTGGTCTTCAAATATCACAGTATATTTGATCTGTATGCAAGCATCTGGTTTACCAAGAACACCACTGTAATATGCACATTCCTGTTGTATTCATATATAAATGCCTGTTTGAAAATACTTTCTGGACATATTTTTAGTAGAGAGTTATGACTGAATTCTATAATTATTGTTATTTCTTTCTTCAGGGTTGCTTTTGTAATGAAGAAGCACTTAAATACTCATCTGCTAGGCAAACATGGAGTTGGCACCCCCAAAGAAAGGTAATTTTTGTTCATTTTTTAAAATTTAACAAATACAGTTATGTTTTCGTTTTAGGCTTTGTTTAAGTGCCTTCTAGAATTTTTATCAAGTCAGTTCATCATGTGTGCATTTGTGGTACTCTGTGGTCGAATAATATATTTTATGTCATTCTCCCCCCAAAATTTAATGTCATTTTAATTTTAAAAATTCTAATCTAAAAATATTTGAAAGGATTTAAGGGACTTTGAATTTGTGAAATAATCTTGAAACAGTAGAAAAGTTGATTTAGAGGGGATGACCTCTGCACATGTGTATGAATGGGCTAAAATAAGTATGTAAAAGTAAACTTGGTCTGTTTTTTCCTGTATTTTTATTTTGAGGTTTTAAAATAATATTTTTAAATTCTTACTGTAATTAAACATTGCTGACACTAAAAAAGAAATACATCTTGTGTCATCCCCAAAATAATACTATAGTTGCCATGTCATGAAAAATAACACTACGATTATTATGTCATCAACTGCCAGGCCGCCTTTTCTCTTGCCACTGTGTCATAATTAGCTTCAGCACATATACTTAATTATATTAGGTGAGCAGAAATAGAACAATGTCACCTATCAGGTGAGTTTGGCTACTTCTGAAATTTTTAAATCTGTACAATGTACAGCTCACCCAGAGCTAGTAAAACCCTCTCTTCTTCCTTCACAGACACAGTAGGTTGCCCCCAAACCCTCCGAGATGGCATCTCATCTGTAGTTGCTCCTGGAAACTTTTGGTTTTTAATACTTTTTTAAGATGTCAGTCATGATGCAGATTGTTCTATAGCCCAGGACCTCCCAGGACTTCTTCCTTATTTGTCAATGTTTAATTGCCTTTTTAAAACATTTAAAATGCTCTTACCAATATTTTCTGTGTTTATAAGCAATTTACCTTGACACTTCTTTTGAGGGCATACCGTTTTCTTAGCGTTTTAGTTTGGACGTTACTACCGCCTCAAAATACGGAGTGTATGCCTGCCTCCTTTTTTTTTTTATCTTTGGGTTTCTGGGACTTCTGTTGGTAGCATTAGATTTAATTTGAGCCTGACTGTATGTGTTGAACACCTCCCGAATGCATTATTCTTGAAATTCAAAAAATTCTATATTATTTAAATTATAATTCAAGAATTGTCAGTTATGTTTCTTGAGTGTTTATGAAAGTAGAAACAAAACTTTTGTAAGTACTATGTTTTTGTTGCTTTTACATGCATTATCTCATGTTATTAGCAGTGCATTATTATTCCAGTTTTATAGATCTAAGGACCAAGATTCAGGAATAGGCAATAATTTATTCCATATCTTATAGTGAATACATGTTAGAATTGTTATTATTCTGACTCTAATCCCATTGTTCTTCCTTGTACTAATTATCCACATTGAGAATCTTTATATACAGGTACTGAGGCTATTTTGTTCACAAAATAAATTCCGAATGATGAAAACAGTCTAGGTCATTTAATTAGTAAAAAGAAAATATTTCCTACCATATAACTAGTATATGTTTTGGACTCAAATTATATCATTTTGCCTTTTATTGAGGAATTGTAAAGGGTGAAGTAAGTGTTCATATTGTTTCATACTAATGAAAAATTGGGCACCTTACACATATTTTCATCCTTGAAGCCCTTAAGAGCAGTAGAAACCTCCTATGTATCATGACAAGAAATTGAAAAGCCAGGTGTGCTATTTGGTTTTCCATTTACCTGACATGGTTTGGTCCTAAAATCAGAGAATGAATCTCAGGTGGGGAAAGCACGTCCCGTCTTTGGGGCCGTAACCCCCTACGCAGTCCAGGGTGCAGGCCCCACCTCAGCTGTACATCTTCCATTGAATTGCTGTTTCTATTAAGACCTCTGTGTCTCAGAACACTTGTTTCCGGTATGTGTTTTCGGGGTGCTCCCTCTCACTGCATAGAAATGCGACGTCAGAAAGCCAGGGCCCCAGCGGCAGTGTCGGTTTCCAGTAGATGTGTGTAGCTGGGGAAGGTCCTGTTTAAGTAGCAAAATCTAGCCTGGTCGGTGCCAAAGGGCTCTTTTCTTCCATTCCACCTTCCTCCCTGCCTTGGCGAGGGAATTGATGGCTGTTAATGGTTTTAGGAAACAAAGAAACTCTTTATCAGCATGTTGAACCCTCACTTTGGGCATTACTGTTCTCAAAATTGAGTTAAACCTTTTTTTCTTACCTATTTAAAACATTAATGCCTTGGCTATAGTTTTGCAAGCTTGCTATATTTTAATTTCTCCAGGACAAAATAATCAGCTTACTTTTTTATGTTTTAAATTTGATTCTCCCCTCTTATGCGTTGCATATTATAGCAAATAGTAATAGAAGTTAGCCAAATAGGCCGTGACAATTAAATTAATAATGCATTTTGTTTGCAAGTATTTAGGCCTTGTGCTTTGACTGATGTATGCAAAAATGATAATTTATTACCAATAAATTCATGTACTTGCACTGTAGTTTGATGAACCAGTAATTTTTGTCAGCATGACTGTCATTAGCAACAGTAATTTAGATAATTTCAAATATATATGTTTTGACTTCATGGTACCTGAAGTGGTGGCCTGTGCGAGAACATCGTTTTTTGTCCCTAAATTTGCCTGAACTTATTTTAAGGTAGTACATTATTACTGTGTTTCTGAAGTCTCATACACTTAAATATCAAGAACTCAATATAGCTACATCTGATTCACGTTCCAAAATAATAAATTCCAATTAATTTTCAAATTCATTCTAAAGTATTTCCTATTTTAAATAAGTAATTCTGTTCTTAATATAGTAAGCCAAAGTATCTTTATGACTCTTTGAATTTGCTAATAGTAATCTAGAAAACGAGCCTGTGCACAATTACGCAACTGAAACAGCCGTAATAAGTCTATCTCTTGTGAAAGCCAGGCGCATGTAACAACAGAAGGAGATGGCCTTCCTAGTTCAGTGCTTGTGTGGATCTATAGGAGGAGGGAAAGGGCTCACTGGGAATCTCTGAATTTGTGGTGTCCAGGCACCAGGGGGAGGTATCTGCCCAGGCAGCATCTCAGGAAGGCTCCTAAGCACCCCCAGCTACTTTCACCCAGAGAATTTTAAATTGGATCCATGCATTAGACAGTCTAAGAGCTAAATAATTTCCTGATCAAAGGAAGTGTACCTGTTTTTTCGATTTATTAATGGATATCTACATCACAACCTTAGTGAAGCCACTTTGTAGGCCTCTACTCAGGTTCTCAGTCTCTGATAGAGCATTATCGTCACATGACTGTGGGGGGTGTTTAGGCCCTAGGAGCCGGGAGGAGGCAGGGGGTCAGGGGTAGGCTCAGGGCTAATTAGTGCTTTTGTTCCAGTGAATGGGTTTCCCCCAGGCCTCCTTCAGATTCTTGAGCTGTGAGATTTGTGTTGGCCCTATCCCCTTTTATCAGACTCTTGGGATTGTGGTTAGCCATCTTGCTTTTAATGGTACCTTTGATCTTATTGCTAAGTAAAATCTTTCCCCCACACTTTTATACATGCCAGGTGTTACCTAGACTAAACTGTGGGGTAGAAATGCTCACAACTCTGATACTTGGTTCTAATTTCTTGTGACGCATTGTGACCAGACGTGACATGGTGTAGGCCTTTGGGGTCTACCTGGTCTCCTTTCCTTTCTCCCTCTTCTCATAAACTTTTATGTTTATATGTTAAAATTTTATGAAAACATCATTATTTCCTGCTTTTCAGTTTAGATGGAAAACATCACTCTTTTTCTTGAAACATGAAAGTATCCCAGACTGAAACAGTCCTGGGAAAAGCATATATACTTGCACAGGGAGTTGCCTTTGAAGCTTTGCTGGCAGTGGTTTGCGTTGATTAGAAACTTAAGTTGCTTTTAAATGAGAAAATAATACCTTTTTATAAAAACTGTGAATGACATATATTTAAACAGACTCAAATTTTTCCTCTCAGAAGAGGATGAGGTTAATTCGTTATTGTCACTTGATTGTCTGTTTTTAAAAGTTACCTTGGGCTAAGTTGGCACGTGATTCTTTAGTGAAGGACCAGAATCTTTCTTCGTGTTTGTGCCTCGTGATTTTCTGTGAGGTAAATACTGTTTTCTGTCACTGAAATGGGTAGCTTATTCTCATGGATACACTGAGATACTTTACTTTGTGCTATATGCCCATCTTAGATCTCCATGGAGTGTTCTTTCTCCAACTTGTGGGTCACACTGTATGACTGCTGGCCTTGGGCCGTCTCTCCCCACCCCTGCTGCTTGTTGGCCTTCCCTCTTATTTCTTCTCTTACTCGAATGGTTAGCAGAGTTTCCTTTCTGCCCTCCCTGATTCATTCTTTCTTTCTTTCTTTCTTTCTTTCTTTCTTTCTTTCTTTCTTTCTTTCTTTCTTTCCTTCTTTCCTTCTTTCTTTCTTCTTTCTTTCTTTCTTTCTTTCTTTCTTTCTTTCTTTCTTTCTTATTTTGGCCTGATTTAGGAAAAATAAAGTGTTTATGGGCTCTTCTGTGATTAAAAAAAATATATATATATACACACACACACCAGAAATAACTCTTGAGCCACAGTGGAGGAAAACCTGTCTTCTTTCCATCGTGGCTTGCTCTTTTTAACGAGTGGGAGATTGTCCTATTTTAATGACTCCATATTGCGTGAGCTCAGGACTCTTTCTCTGTATTTTCCCATTTCTCCATCTGCAGACAGTATCCAGTGTAGAATTAGTGTCCTGTGATCATTTGACATGGTTTTATTGTGAACAAGTGGGATTGAACAGACAGATGGCCCTTCTAAATAATTACTTCTATGTGGAAAGATAGATAGAAGTCACATCAATTCATCTAAAGCCAAGGTTATTTATTATTTTTAGAAAATTTCCTTTTATACTTTACTGACTTAAACTGACAATTTATTAAGGTACACGTGGAGATGAGTATATATTTTCCACCAAAGGTATCTTGTCAGCATCTGGGAAATATTTCTCAATTAAACGGGTAATTTAGATGTTCTATGGTTGCTTCATGACAAATGTTTTCTTACTGAAATGGTATTTTCTAACTCTGACTTGATGAATTTTCCTCGTGAAAGTTAACAAAGTTGTCAGTGGTCTGGAATGTCAGTTCTCAGATCCTCATTTGTCTGTTGAAGTTTCCAACTCACTTTTGGGGGAAGAAATTTGGACCTACTTAGAGCTAACTGTCATGGCTCATCCCCAAGGAGATACAAATCCCTCTTTTCAGGCTCCTGCCTTCATCTGGCTCCTCAGCGTCCGTGAATCAGGGCCTCCCCACTCCCCCTTCAGCGGAGTGTTCAGAAGCCCCACGGAGTGTCTGCATTCTGTATGTCTGTCCGGCTGGTTTAGTGCTGTCCTCGGTGCGCCTGTCCGGCTGTTTTAGTGCTGTTCTTGGTGCGCCTGTCCGGCTGGTTTAGTGCCGTCCTCGGTGCGCCTGTCCGGCTGGTTTAGTGCCGTCCTCGGTGCGCCTGTCCGGCTGGTTTAGTACTGTCCTCCGTGCGCCTGTCCGGCTGTTTTAGTGCTGTCCGCGGTGCGCCTGTCCGGCTGGTTTACTGCTGTCGTCGATGCGCCTGTCTGGCTGGTTTAGTGCTGCCCTCGGTGCGCCTGTCCGGCTGGTTTAGTGCTGTCCGCGGTGCGCCTGTCCGGCTGCTTTAGCACTGTTTTCGGTGCGCCTGTCCAGCTGTTTTAGTGCTGTTCTCCGTGCGCTGTCTGGCTGTTTTAGTGCTGTCGTCGGTGCACCTGTCCGGGTGGTTTAGTGCTGTCCTCCGTGCGCCTGTCCGGCTGGTTTAGTGCTGTCGTCGGTGCGCCTGTCCGGCTGGTTTAGTGCTGTCGTCGGTGCGCCTGTCCGGCTGGTTTAGTGCTGTCCTCCGTGCGCCTGTCTGGCTTTTTAGTGCTGTCCGCGGTGCGCCTGTCCGGCTGTTTTAGTGCTGTCCTCCGTGCGCCTGTCCGGCTTTTTAGTGCTGTCCTCGGTGCGCCTGTCCGGCTGATTTAGTGCTGTCCGCGGTGCGCCTGTCCGACTGGTTTACTGCTGTCGTCGGTGCACCTGTCTGGCTGGTTTAGTGCTGCCCTCGGTGCGCCTGTCCGGCTGCTTTAGTGCTGTCCGCGGTACGCCTGTCCGGCTGCTTTAGTGCTGTTTTCGGTGCGCCTGTCCGGCTGTTTTAGTGCTGTCCTCCGTGCGCCTGTCTGGCAGTTTTAGTGCTGTCGTCGGTGCGCCTGTCCGGCTGTTTTAGTGCTGTCCGCGGTGCGCCTGTCCGGCTGGTTTAGTGCTGTCCTCGGTGCGCCTGTCCGGCTGGTTTAGTGCTGTCGTCGGTGCGCCTGTCCGGCTGTTTTAGTGCTGTCCGCGGTACGCCTGTCCGGCTGCTTTAGTGCTGTTTTCGGTGCGCCTGTCCGGCTGTTTTAGTGCTGTCCTCCGTGCGCCTGTCTGGCAGTTTTAGTGCTGTCGTCGGTGCGCCTGTCCAGCTGTTTTAGTGCTGTTTTCAGTGCGCCTGTCCGGCTGTTTTAGTGCTGTTCTCTGTGCGCCTGTCTGGCTGTTTTAGTGCTGTCCTCGGTGCGCCTGTCCGGCGTTTTTAGTGCTGTTCGTGGTGCGTATTCCCTTCCTTCTGAACATGCTTCCGCCCGCACCCTCGGCGAGCACCATCGTGAGAGAGCCGCTTTCCTCCACTGTGTTACTTGCTTTCTTCCTGGTTTTTGTGATAATTGCTTACATTTAGGGATGTTTTAAGAAGTAACCTTATAAAAGTATCTTTCTTACTGTGAGCTACAGGTTGCTGCTCATGAAAACAGGTCACATCTTCCTTGTGAGACTTGGGGGCCAGTTTCTCTCTGGTCTTTATTCCAGGAAAGGTTGTGCCTTTCTGAAACAACTTGTCATTTTGGTCTTAAGCACCAGCAAATCCTGTATGTAACTGAGTTTTCCTCGTTATGTTTACTGCCGGGAAGTTCTGGGCCGGAGTCATTGTCCGTGTCTGCACGATGGAGTGGGCTCCGTGGTACGCGCATTTCATGTACTTCTGTTACTTCGTGTTTCCTCGCTTTTTTCCTTCTGGCAAATTCCCGTTTTATGTGAGCAATATGTTTTAACCACCTCACATAAATCAATGCTCACATAATTCAAGGGAAGTTTTGCAATGGGAATTTTTGTAAAGTAGGGTCAGTACTTGGGACTGTGTATGCCTTCAGCTGTTTGGTGTGGGGGCAATGTGTTTAGCATTGTGCAGTCCTATTAGACTTTTTTAAAACTGTCCTTTCCCTGCGGTATGAACACTTAATGTACTTCCTTGCATTGATTCAAATGGTGTTTTTTGTTTCTCATGATTATTTGTTATTTTGAAGACCAATTGCTCCTAAAGTTTGCTAAGCAGACAGAATTAGTATGTACTCGGCAGGGAGAGGGAGGATGCGTTTATACCAGGACATCCTCTCTCGTTCGGTCAGGAATGAGAGCCGCTCTTAGTGCCTCATGGTTATGTGGATCAAATACCAGATTTACCACTTTATTTATTTTTTATTTTTTTTATTGAAAAAAAATTTTTTTTTTTTTTTTTTTTAATTTTTTTTTTACATTTATTTATTTTTGAGACAGAGAGAGACAGAGCATGAACGGGGGAGGGTCAGAGAGAGAGGGAGACACAGAATCTGAAACAGGCTCCAGGCTCTGAGCTGTCAGCACAGAGCCCGACGCGGGGCTCGAACTCACGGACCACGAGATCATGACCTGAGCCGGAGTCAGCCGCCCAACCGACTGAGCCACCCAGGCGCCCCGAAAAAAAAAAAATTTTTTTTAACGTTTATTTATTTTTGAGACAGAGAGAGACACAGCATGAACGGGGGAGGGGCAGAGAGAGAGGGAAACACAGAATCGGAAGCAGGCTCCAGGCTCTGAGCCATCAGCCCAGAGCCGGACGCGGGGCTCGAACTCGCGGACCGCGAGATGGTGACCTGAGCCGAAGTCGGACGCTTAACCGACTGAGCCACCCCGGCGCCCCCGTACTTACCACTTTAAAAGAAATTCTCAAGTTGGTAGTGGAGGAATTCTAAGTGTTAGTGGTAGATATATTTGTTATAGAAATGTAAGATTGTTTTCTACTTTTTCTAAATTATTCTTTAGTTTTAAGCCAGCGTTTTATCGAGCATTCATTTCTGTATTTAATTCCTGGGCATTAAAAAATCATGAATATTATATGACTTTGTTTTTTAGAAGAGATTGGTTTTTATACAGTTGTCCATAATACATCCAAAGAAAGAGAAGAGCTACACAATGATACAGAAGAAGGTTTTAGGAGAGGAAAAAATCTTGCATAAGGTTATTATGCTGATAAAGGCATCTCATTTATTTATTGGCTTATTCTTTCTAATTAAGTTTATTTATTTATTTTGAGAGAGACAGAGATAGCACGAGTGGGGCAGGGCAGGGGCACGGGGCCGGGGGGAGAGAATCCCAAGCAGGCCCCACGCTTTCGGCGCAGAGCCCGACGTGGGATTCCATCTCACAAACCTGAGCCGAAACCAAGAGTCGGGTGCTTAACCGACTGAGCCACCCAGGTGCCCCTGTTGGCTCGTTCTTCCTGTAAACGTTTGTTACTACAGTGACGGCTGTGTTCCAGAATTGAGATGGTATTGGTATTTGAAGACGATAACAGCTTCTGTTCTTACACCCCTCAGATTTGGGGCTGCTGAGCTGAGGTGCAGCTTAGACACATGATACAAACATAAAGGTGAGAGAGCACTCTGTGGGGGTGAGATTCTGACGGACAGACGCTTGGGTGCTATTCCAGAGTGTCTGGGAGAGGTGTTATTTTAGGATGGATGGTGAGGAAGGACCTTTTTGCTGGGGCTACGTCGTAAGTGTAACGTGGACTTAGAGCCTTCCCGCGGAGCACGGTGAGAGGCCCTCCGTGAGGTGTGTGTGAGCTTCGCGTGCCCTGTTGCCACGAGCCTGCAGTGGCCTCGGGCGTGGGGTTGGCAGAGACCGGTAGGAGATGGAACCCTGAGACCACAGACTGCGCATTGTGGGGACCACCACGCACCTCCGCCACTAGGAGGATTTCATTTAAGGGGATTATGGGACGGGTTAGGATGAGCCTGGGAAGCTGGGTTGGGGTCCGACCGAGAAGAGCCTTGAGCCCGGTGCCGGTGACCGTTCACCCTGTATGTAAGAGAAAGCCAGGGAAGTTAGAACTCTTGCAATTGTTCATCTGTCACGTGGAGTGCAGACACCAGGGAGAGACTGCAGGCAAGTGGGCTAGCGTTGTCACAGCGACGTGTATCCGTGAGCCCTGTCTCCTTTCCCTGGCTGGCTGCCTGGGCCCTTCTCTTGTTCCAGCTCCAGTGTCCTTCTGCTGCATCCCGCTGCAGAGCCAACCTGCGAGGAAGCCCCTTAATCGCCCGTTGTATTTTGTTAGACACGTTCTTTTCTCGACTCTATAACCCATTTTCTTCCCTTCTACGTACTTTGCCTACTCCCCCTGCACACGCATACTGGGTCCCCTCTGTCCTGCTTGCCAGTCCAAACATTCTGGACTCTCAGCCCGAGGCCCCGGTCCTTTATCAGTCCCTTTCTTGTTTATTCCATCTCTAACTGGTCTTGTTTTTCATCATATTCCTATGGAACATCGGTGAATAAAGAATAGCTATGTGTGTGTGGTTAGAAATTCCTCTATCCCGCCACTTCCAGCTCCCAAAATAAGAAACCCAAAAGACTATAATGATACTGCATACATTATAATTATGTCATCTAGTACTACTTTGTGAGTTATTAGACCATGGATGTATGGTTTAGTACTGAGAATCTTTATTCTCTTGTCTCCTCTCTTATTCCTATATTGAAATAAGACAATTGAATTTTGTGGCAATAGTGAACCGTCTATACCTTTTTTAGCATGAACGTTCAAATTACTTTGCGTGTAATAATACATTGTTGTTTAATGTGACAAATTAATTTTTAAGGGATTTTTTTTTTTCTTTTTGCTATGCTTTAGTAATTCATTCAGATCTTGGATATGAGAATATCTGCTATTTTAACTTTTCTTTAAAGTCAGGGAATAAATGATTCCAAATATGATTGATCAAATATGTTAAACGTTCGGAATATAGGTGTTTTTCCCTGGCAGGCATCTAGAATATTTTTGGCCATTCTCTTCTTTTATTTCACTTAAATTACTTTTAGAACATTGGGGCTTATACATCTGGACTCTGACTAAAATATGCCTTAAGCTCTTATCTTTAATTCCCAGTCAGTGCCAGAATTAAAAAGAACAAAGGCCTATATGTTCACTGCAGCCTTCAATTATGCTTAATTACCAACTTTTACACAGTTTCATTATACAGTACTGACTTTTTGTGAGAGGTTCTTTATATTCATGATGTCTTGGTAGTTGCTTATAAAAGTCCAAGATTAAAATTTTTCCTGAGGAGTTTTCAGGAAACTTATAACCTTTCTGAAGGTAATTTTTATAAAGTTAGATCAAAGCAAATTTGATCATCCATTTTAGCAGATGAGAAACAAGGTGTTTACATTTCATTATGCTATGGAGCTCTGATAGGAAAAATCAAGGATTTACGTAAGTTACCCTCTAAGATATTTCTCCCCATTTCTTGGCACTGGGGTCACTTGTATAATCAATTGTGAGCTTAAAGCAAAGGGCGTCTCCACTGGTTTTATGGTTCTGTTGCCCTTAGTATTCACAGGAGAAAACAAGCAGACTCCGATGTGCCATATGAGATGCGTTGACCCTGTAGTAATGCCAGTGTTTCACCCAAGCACCGTCCTTCATTCTAGCCAATCCTTCATTCCCTTTCAGAAGAATCATGATGGCTTTGATGCTTACTAAAATGTTAGCACCTCCGCAGATTGAATCGTGTAAATGAACACAGAGGTTGAAAACTGTCAAATGCTAGTACTTTTCTGTAAATCAACCTAATTTCATTTTGAATTACTTCTAGCATGTGATCCCAACATAGAGACCTACTTTTCAGAGAAAGTCCTTTTCATTGAGTTTTAATGTAATTCCAGTTCTTTTCTTGTTTTATGGATGATTTCCAGCATGGTGTAGTAAGCATGATCTAGGAGTTGGGTCAAGACAACATGAAAAACTCCCGCCCACTGCCCTGCTGGAAGCCATGTCTCTGTGTCCTCTAGGTGGGTCACACGTATTGTCTGTTCAAGCAAGGTCCAGATTTTGTCTTATTGGAAATGCCCCTGTAAATTTTCACTCTCTATAATCACTTCTGCCCACCAAGGCCAGTGTACTGTTTAACACATTCTACTTTACAGCGTATGCCCTGTTTCCACAGGAGATGATTTCTTGAGGACGTTGTTGGTGGCTTTCTTTCTCTGTCAGCTTTTCAGAGGGTGATTGACACTCCATGAGTATTGCTGGATTTAAGATACTAAAATCTTCACTGAAATTTTTCTTTTTGTAAGATGGCCTTTTTCTTTGCTGGTCTAATACATGATTTATGATCACACTATGAAGAAGGTATCACAGATTAACATAGTTTATGTTACTGTAGATGATCCTGCCTCTTAGTGTAACCAAGCTCAAGTGCATTCTTCTGAGTCAGTGTGACTTTCTCACCTTCTCATCTGTGATGCTGAGGACGACACCTGTTCTCAGTTGTCAGGGTTGTGGTGAAGTGAGCATGAATTTATAGTTCTACTATTATAAAAAATCACAGTCTATGTACGCATAACATTTTGTAACTTAAAGAGTGCTTGTTTTTAGATGAATACGTATTAAAGAAGCTTTCAGTTGTTAATGTCTAAATAATATCTGTGCCCCTTTTTCCATGCTAATCTGGTTGAGCAAATGATTATGGGAAACAGCAGATTCAGCAGAACATACGTATGGAAGTTTGTATTTAAATTAAACTCAAAGTTTTTGCATGTTAATTACAACTGATGATTTTCTTTTTCATTATGACAACATTGTGGTGTTCACAATGTCTTTGTCTCATTTCACATTTATAAATCACGTGACATGGATATGACACATATTGGCAGACTTACTGTTGGATATCAAGTTTTTTACATTTATGGTTTTTTGGGTTTTTTTTTTTTTTTAAATACATTGTTTCGTGATTACTAGATTTTGAAGGTGAGGAAAAATTTTAACAAAGGATTTAGCCCAATGCTTATTATTTTTTTATTCATACTTGTAATGATAACAGTATATGGACATATTTCAAAGCTTCAATGCATTTTTAAGTTTTCTCTTCTGTTAAACAGCAAACGTAATGTATGTAGAATAGAACCGTGTAAAACCAAACAAGAGCATAGCTACTCTGCCTGCACCTGGCAGAGGGTCCCAAAGACCACATCAGTGACGAGGGACCTTCTCTGCACCTCAGAGAAGCCGTGGGCTCCTCAGCAGAGTAAATGTCTCATGCACAGAGCTACTGTACTGTAGGCCGTTGACTTCTGCAGATTTCACACTCATGATAGAGTTCATGTGCCAGTGTCACAAAGAATTTAAATTCCTCTGGACATTCTGGTTGGAATCGGACATGCTCAGAGCCACCGGTCAGAGCTCCTAACTCGGCTGCTGCTGGAGCCCAGCCTGCCCGCCTCGGCACTGCTTCGTCTGTTGTGTTCTTCCTGTCCTAGGTCTCCAGTGCCTCTCAGGAAGTGGTTAAAACCAAAACAGTTTAATCAAGTGGTTCAACTGCTAGAGTTGATGATGATGAAAATAAGGAAAGAGTGAACAAAAATCTGAGAAGGTAATCATTCACAGCTGGAAGTTCGAGGTCGGGATAAATTAAAATCTGGTACACAGTGTTCTAATTCTCAGCTTTGGTGGTGAATCCACCGACGTTCATTATGTTATTGAATGTATAAATAAAATGAGACGGGGCCACTGATGGACCGACGATAATTTATTTCTGGCCCTGTTTCGTGCACCACGGTCTTTTTGGTAAGACGGTCACCTCCCACATTCAGATGATGCACCCCATGTGCTGGTGCGCAGCGAAGAAAAGGTGGTGTGAAAATTTTTATTTAGTTGTCTGGCTAGGAAGAGAAGTGCCCCATTTAGTGCAGGAGGAAGCTTTGGTGAGCGCTGAAGTGACTGCTCTCTGGCCATGCCATTAATAGAGAACACCGGATGGACTTCCAACAAAAATGTCATGTGTTAGAAGATCATCACTCTTTAAAAATTTATCTGAAATATCAGTGTGAACCGTTAGTTTATGTGGCTATTTTACTCACATTTATTATGAGCAAAATTTGATTTGGAAATCTTAGTGTTCTTCCTTGCATAGCGTGAGGTTGACGGTGGAGGGACCCGCTGTCATTCGTGGCGTAGAGAAGCGGTTTCTGCAGAGCACGGCAGCTCTTAGAGAAGGGTCCTGAAGCCCACACACGTTCCTCACAGACAGACGCTGGGGTTCCCGGCAGCCGTGCCTGACCTCGCTTGTTAGGAGTCCTGATTAGCCTGCTGCAGTGTCTGAGAACGCAGCCTGGGCGAGCTCTGTCCCTGGAGATGGAAGGGTTTGCACCGAGAGACGGAAACTGTGAATTTCAATCAGAAGCCGCCGCCTCCTCCAAGTGCCCGGTTTTCGCCGGCAGGCCTCTGCTTTGCAGTTGTTTTTCCCCTGGTTTAGCACCAGTTCCATCAGCCCTTCCTGCCCACTGTGCTGCTGAGGCCCCATCCGGACGGCCAGGGGGCTTTCCTCGGTTGTGACAGCTTGCTTCCGCTTGCTGCTCGGTGGGCGGTGTCCCGTCTTCGCACGTGTCCTCTGGGGACTGTCCTGGTTCCTCATTGTTTTGGTTGTGGAGACTTAGGTTGATGTTACTGCAGTAATGATGTTCTGAAGTGGAGTGGAGAGTTACTTTCTTTTCCTTAGTGGAAGGATTCATAGCTTTAGTAATGATTTTAGACCATATTTATAGAACCACTAAGATTCTAAAGGGGTAACTTAACTTTTTGAAAATAACTTACCAGCCTTTATAAAGGAGGCTATATTCTATAGGGCTTTCTAAGGGTCTCACTTCATGTGCCTGGCAGATGTCAGTGCCTGGCTGTGTGTAATTTGTCCTGACACTAGGTAGCTTACTGCAGAACAATATAGATTTTTGGATTTAAATTTTTTTGAACATTTTTATTTAGTTTTGAGAGACAGAGAGAGACAGACCACGAGCAGGGGAAGAGGCAGAGAGAGAGGCAGACACCGAATCCGAAGCAGGCTCCAGGCTCTGAGTTGTCAGCACAGAGCCCGATGCTGGGCTTGAGCCCATGAACTGTGAGATCATGACCTGAGCTGAAGTCAGATGCTCAACCGACTGAGCCACCCACACACCCCAATTTTTGGATGAAAGGGAACTGTTACATTTCACAGATGTGAAAAGTTTCAGGAACACTTGCCTTAGATCATCTAGTTCTTCAAAATCTTGGCAATTCAGAAGTCATCTGTGTCCACAAATTTTGCAAATTTCATTACATCCTTGTTTGGTGAAAAAGAACGGTGGTTCCATAGTTCTTTGGTACAGCTCTGCTCTTTCATGGCTGATCTTTTGATAGTGTTGCACATAATGCTTAATGGCTTCTCAGCACTTTTAATCTTAGTAACTGCTGGTAAATTATGTGCACCTTAGTGTATTTGTGGAACGTAATTCTCCCCCCTTTTAAGGTGCTTGTTCATAAAATAGAATTTATAAAAAATGGAGAAGTCTGAGTGTATTTGTGTAATTGAGTAAGACATGTTTGTTTTTAGTCTGAAGCTTATTTTGCTGTGAAACTTTTATAGTGATGCTGTTTACAGAAATTACAGGCTTACTTTGTTTCTTCCAATGATCGCATCATTATTGTTAGCATTCGTTGCGATATAAAGTATAAAACGAGATTTTTCTTGAGAATAGTACACAATGAAAAGGTCTGTCAACTGAACAAAGGGGCAGTATTCTTCATTTAGCAGTAGGAAAGGGGTAGGAGTACGTGTCAGACCGTGGAACTGATGGCAAGATAAATCCGCGCGTGTAATACACATTTGAGGCCAGTGAATTCAGCTACTGGTGCATAATAGGCCATACCATCGTGAATATTTCCTTGTTGTTCTATACAGATTTTAAAATTAAAGTTGCATTTAATTATTACATATAAATATATTGGAAACCTTTTGATGGAAGTAACTGCTCATCTGTTGATATCAGAGGTCTGAAAAAAAATTCCTGTTAGAATTACTTCATTATTATGAGTTTTATTGTAGTTAAAATATCACAGTGCTCAGTAGTTTAGAAGTTCTTTCTGTAGAAAGAATATCTTTCTACATTAATTCAGTAGCCAGTTTTGTCACAGATTTTTCCCTTATGTTTTTTTCTTGAGATATAATTGGCATATATTATATAAGCTTAAGATGTACAACTTTATGATTTGACATCTGTATGCACTATAGAGTGAACACCACCATGGGTCTAGCTACCATTTGTCACCATACAGAGACCCCCTTCACCCATTTCACCCACCCCCCAAGCCCCTTCCCTCTGGTGACCACCATTGTCTTCTCTGTGTCTATGAGTTTGTTTCTGTTTTATTTTTTAGATTACACAGATGAGTGAAATCATACAATACTTATCTTTTTGCATTTTACTTTTTTCACCTAGCGTAACACCCCAGAAGCCCATCCATGTTGTCACAATTGGCAAGGCTTTTTTCTTATGTCTGAGTAGTATTCCTGTGTGTGTGTGTGTGTGTGTGTGTGTCTGCGTATCTGTGTGTTTTGTGTATCGCATCTTTGTTCATCTGTCAGTGAACACTGAGGTTGTTTTTGTAACTTGCCTATTGCAAATAATGCTGCTGTGAACATAGGAGTGCATGTATCTTTTTGAATTATTGTTCTTATATCCTTTGGATGAATACCTAGGAGTGGAGTAGCTGGACTTAGCAATGTTGTTTGGTTTTTTGGGGGATGTGATGCCAAAGACAAGGGAAATAAAAGCAAAAATAAACAAATGGGACTACATCAAACTAAAAGCCATCTGCACAGTGAAAGGAACCATCAACAAAATGAAAAGACAGCTTATTGAATAGGAGAAATTATTTGCAAATTATATGTCCAGTAAGGGGTTAATATCCAAACTATATAAAGAACTCATACAACTCAACAAC
>NC_138350.1:89262500-89335000 GCF_046562875.1 Panthera onca
ACGTTAGTAATAATTTTCTGTCATTAAGGAGAGTCAGAGGAGTAAGAGTCTTTCTCCACATTTTTAAAGTCATTAAATAAAAATATGCATGTGACATATCCTGAGCTCAAAGCACATTTAGTCAAAAGAGAGAATTGACCGCATTTCCTGAGCAAGTTCTGAATCCAATCTGCTTTATGTTAAGACTTGGTCCTGATGCTACACTCCGTCTTTCGATCGTCATTGTGTGTTCCTATGCTAATTTTGTTAAACTTTCTGGCGTATGACTCTGCTCATTAGACTGTATCCTGTCACCGTTTTATGTCAGCTGCCATTTTCGTTATTCTCATGTTATTTACTTTCAGGTTTTTCCAATAAGCAAAAGTTTAGTCCCATAACTTTCTCATTCCCTAACTTTTCCAATTGTTAAGTTCATTTATCTTTTCCGCTTGTTTTCTGGGACTTTTGTTTAATGGAAATGAACTCCTAACCTCTTGCTTCCTACAATTTATGTTTTCCTTACCATCGGAAGGCCTACTTATTTCATTTTTTCCGGAAGATGAGCAGTTCAAAAAGCACAATAGGAGTATACATTTTTGCTGTTGTGATAGGGAGAAGCCTAAAACCAGCCTTTATCATCTCTTGTTTGTAAGCATTTGACTCACAACATTTGACATCCTGAGATTTTTTGATCAGCAACTTTATTTGTCTGTATAGAATGGAAGCCTGATGTCACAGTACATGGCCCTCTCATGAAGCTAGTTTTGGGTTGATTGCTAGACATCTTGGTTTCATTTGTCAATGACTTTGTTACTGATCAGACAACTTTCAGGTAGTATTTCAGTGTATTATTTCAGGAACAAAATGATTAGGACCATTATTTGTAACTCAGACATAGCTTGTTAATTTTCAAATTCATCATACCAAAATATGCGTGTGTGTGTTTTTGTTGTTTGCAATTCTGTTGATCTTTCAGAGAGTTTTCCTAAAAATTTAAAATGTCTATAGATACTTAGACATTTTATTAGGTCTTATTTGCCTTTGTTCTTTTATTAAAATAACTTAGAAATTCTATAAGTAGTCCATATTCTTGATGATGTCCTGTAATAATTCCTGTTTGGAATAATAATGATAATTAGTGTTCTATGAATTTTGTCTTGATCATCAATTCTCCACTATTTTTTAATGGTTTTTATCTTGAGTATAATACATGATCAGGTCGCTGCAAACTGTTTGCTTCGTCATAATATGTTCCCATTTTGTCATCAATGTCCTTACGTAGAAATCCAGATTTACTGTTTACATTGTGAATATATTTAGAGCATCACAAATGTGAGGCATGAAAATGATAATTTAATGGTGTCAGTGAAACTTTGAATAAAATAGAATGTTGGTTCACATCATTTTTTCAGAGCTTTAAATTGTTAACTTGCATTTTTTAAGTATATTCAATTATGTCCTGAAAGTGAAAGGCAGCTGAATATATTATACCTGTAAGTACACACTTTTGAAGCTGTAATTAAGATGCAATTTAGTATTTTGACCAAAATGTCATAACAGATAGCAGATGCACATGTATGTCTCTTAGTTTGCATGTGATGTCAGTGATAGCTGCGCAGAAGAGGGGAACCCAGGACTCATTTGTGAGCGTCCCGTGAAACACGTTCTGTGGCAGCGGTGGAACACCGGTAACTTCTAGTTACCTCTTAAATTAGTGCCACTCGTTGCGGAAATGAAAGAGTGAGTGTGTGAATTCTCTGTAGGAACAATAAACATTCCCAAAGTCTTCAAAGCGTACAGCCCCTTCAAAACCGTATATTCGCATCTGACCTTTCTTCCCTAAAAATACAGCCATTTCCTTTTTCTTTTTCATTTCACTTCACAATCTCTTCACGAGAGACAACATTTTACTTTGGAAAGAAGCTTTGAGATAAATGATTGTTAAAAATGCAGTCAGCATAGATAAGTACAAAAAATAGAATCATAAATCTCATCAAAGACCGTTGCTGATGTCTCTCAACGGTAACCTCTTACTTCTCGTGTGTATATATAAACGTACGTGTAAAATTTTGTGTAAGTGGGAATCATACTGACCATAATGTTTTGCAACATGCTTGGCTCCCTCCATATGTCACAGAAATCATTGCATTTTATTTTTATAGATATAGATTTACATTGTAATTTAATGGATTTATATTCTGTTGTTTCTGTGTGTCATGATACCGCTATTTAATGAACATTTATATTTCTAAATTTTTACTGCGAAAACAGTGCTACGTGTAAATCTTTTCCAGATTATTGGATTGTTTTGTTTGTATGAACTTGAGAACGGGCACAAGGAACTGCTGAAGGCATTCCTGCCTTGTCACATCTGACCCATCCTCCCCGTCACACTCCCCCCAGCAAGCGTGGTAGTTACTTGCCCGTGTGTCTTGGAAGGATTGAGAAGATTGTTATATTTATATTAAAATAAACCCGTATTTTCTGTAGCCAAATACAAAAATGTGAGTTCAAAGCAATTTCTAATTTGCTTCGCATCAGATCAGTTCTAAAGTTCTTCTGTCACACATCCCCTCTTTCCTTGCATTCACAATACTTTGACAGGAAATATTGAAAAATATTCTGGATGTTTGAAATATCAATTAACGATCATCCAGTGGAAGAAGAGAGTAATACTTAATATATTAACTTTAGATTTCATCTTTTTATGTCCACTGGTTTCGATGTGAACACATGTTATCAGACTCTTGATGTTCTAGAAGAGCTTTCAGAATTAAGGGTCTAATACATTGTCATACCAAGGTTAGTGGTAAATACGGTAGTCTGTGTTCTAACGTAGGGCTAGCTGTCAGCCAACTGCCGGTAGAAGGTTTTACTTTGCAATGTGTAGGAATTGTCAAGGAAGCTAACGGTATCATGCCGTATGTAATTCAGTAATGAAAAATAAGGAATGGAGGTGAGTATACATTTTTTAAAAATAAAATCGAGACTTTCTTGCTCTTAGTGGGAGATGGCTACACGAGAGCGAGGCCCCACTTTGTCCCTGAAAAAGTCACGTGAAAGTACCGTTAACACTCAGTCCTCCAAACCCTGTATTCAAATACGTTACCCAGATCTTGAGCTAAGTGTGTGCGTGGAATCCCTCGGTGCTCCCTTGCTCTTGTGGAGCCGGTTTTTGGCTTTTTTAAATAAGCACCGTGGCTGCCGTGGGTTGTTCCCACTGGCAGTTTTGCGCCTCGTGGGAATATACTCCTTTTCGTGTAGCCTGTGGCTCAGAAGTGTCCGCTGCCTGTCCAGTCCTCGGAGGGGAGGCGCGAACCCTCAACTCCTTGTAAAAGAAGACATGGCGGACACATCTAGCGGATGGCCGGGGGGCTTGTCTTTTTATAGACCCGAACACGGCAAAATTCATTTTGTTGAGGAAGGATGCGTAGGGTTTCCTTTTGGGGAGAAGAGTGTTTCCCTCATACATATTAACAGTTTTTAAATTGATTTCCTGAAATGTTTTATGTGGTTTCTTTTACATCTTATTAGATTTTTTCAGAAATTTTTAAAGGGCAGCGTTGAAGAAATGGGTCCGTCTTACCAGATAGCGCATAAGCTCGTCGTGATTTCATACGAAAAAGAAAGTTCAGTGTTTCTACTTTCGTCATTTTTATGTGTTATAAGCACCAGGGATGCTGTGTTGTGTTTCCTTGTGCCTGGGTGTCAGCGGTGAATGACGGAGATAATGTGGTTTTTATCAATATTAATACTTACTGGGGCACCGTTTCAAAAAGGTCAGGAATGACGGAGCGAAAAATTTTCACGAGAATGCTTTATAACACGTCTTGAAAACATGAAGCAATTTAGCCCACTTGATTGTCCTTGGCTGCTGATCCCGAGCCCGGGCCCTTGCCAGGAATACGGAGCAGCCCGGCCCGCGTGAGCACCTCTTGTGCGACGGGGGCCACCAGGCGGGGCCTGGCCCGGGCCACGCTCGGCCGCGGTCACCCACGTTGCATTGCCTTTTGCCTTTCTCTTACGTGAGGGACACTTCCTTGCACACTTGAGTTATTTGTAAATCATCACACGTCTGTAGCCTGGTCTAGTGATTTTCTGGGAGGAACTGTTGTTTTAATAATTAGGCACTCAGTTTTTATCGAATTGCCATCGTCCGTGATTTAAAAAAAAACAAAAAACTCTTAACATTGTGGGGTTGGACATTTTTTTGCAGTCTGACTATCCAATCAGTTTTTCTGTGCATGCCATGTGACAAATGTGTGGCATTGCCAGGAAAGATCATATTAATTACTTTAATTAACATGTGACTTTAGAAGTCTCAGATTAATCAGCACGTGACTCGTGGTTATTTGTACCCTTGTGGGAATTTTTCGCCACCAAATGCAAATACGAGGCTAAAAATATTGCTTTGTTTGTACGTGGAGAGAATATTCATTGCAATAGTACTGTACATCTAAGAAAACAGAAAGTAATTAAAATGTTGATTACTATAGTAAATCTCTGCAGCGTCTGATTATTTGTATTTCAGATGTGCTCACATTTCTGAGAAGTTAGCTTTTACACAACAACCTACCATGATTATCTGATATCCTCCGGAAGGTTAGCTGAGTTGTTTCCTATATTACTTAGGAAAAAATTTCTTTTCACAATTGAAAATGTCAGCATCAATTTAAAGTAACACTAAGCATGTGCTTTGCTTTCTGAATATTATCCTCCAGCCACCCTGCCGAGGATCTGGCTGTGACAGTTTGATTAGACCATCAATCCTCACTGTTAACAGCACTTTTCCTGAACACCTGGGCTGCCGGGTCACATCTGAAGCCGGCTACCGTTGTTTCAGGGACCCAACGTGCGCTCGCCATAGCAATTTACATTATGCGCGCAAATTAAAAGTTACCTTATAACAACAGTTTACCTTAAAAAATGACCTCGTTTTCCCCCATGTTAAAGTTATGTTATGTTGTAGGAGGTGCATTTTTGTCTGATGAAAGAATCTTTTAGGGCACAGTCACCCGCCATGGTGAAGGTGTGTTTCTTTTTTCTTTTTATTTGGCCTTACATCAGAATCTCTGTAATGAAAATAATCTGGTCCTTCATCTTCTTGCGCTACGTAGAAATCTGCTTTGATTGCATTTTTTAAATTTAATTACATTTTTAAACCAGATTTAAGCCTAAATAAATAATTGAATTTGTCATATATTGCCGAAAATCTTCCTGCTTTCTGCTCCTAAATTCTCCACTTGAACTGTCACGGCGTCTGATTTATACCGTCCTATTTATAGTTGTGGTGATAGAGATAAATACCTACTTAACATTTTCAATGCAAATTGTTTCAGTAGCACACTGCAGCATAAGCATGCTGTGAAATCTAGCATCATCGGAGTTTTTGATACCGTAATTATCTTTTGTTTTCCTCGCAACTTTTTATTGATATAATGAGGGAAGGAAAATATAAGAATTCATATCATTAAAACTTACGATACTTGGGAGCAGAGACCTGACTTCTGCTACTCAACCGAAGTTTTCCTGTTCGGGTTTGGACGGCGTTAAGTAGGGAATAGACGCCCCGCGACAGAGCGAACGGCGGAGCCAACGTGGAGCCACACGTAAGTCGTGGCTCCTGTTTTTGCGGCACCTTATCATCGGTTTTCGGGTTTTCTTGACTGCTCTCTTAAGGCCTCGTGAGCGTTGTGCGAATGCCTCGAAGTGGTGTGCTTTTTTGGAGAGAAAATCTTTCACGTTTGGCAGAAGAGCACGTGGAATCACGTATGAAAAAAGACTTTCCTGTTTCTAATAGGGGATACTTTTTTTTTTGTTTTCTCTAGAGACGTGAAGCTCTTGGAATCATTAACAGTGTTCACCCTGATTTGTAATGACCTATCCGCTCCTGTGTAGGAAAATGTTATTAAATAATACTAAATGTTCATAAGTAAGAGTCTCCTTTGTAGAGATCGAAGCCCAACACGCGTGCAGTTCGAGTTTTCTCGCGTTCTGGGGCAGTGAGGGAGCACGCTCCCCTGCGGCCGTCGGCACGCGCGTCCCATTTCAGCTGCGTCTCCTGCCCCGGTCTCCTCGCGTTTGCATTAGCGTGGCTCGCGTCCTCAGTAAAGTCTCGGTCCTACCCCAGAACGTCTGGAGTAACCGTCGTCGTAAGCTTGTGCAGCGTTTGACAGCGGCACAGGATCATAGGTTGGGAAGTTCATTTGACCGATAAGCCGTCGGCCTCGTTTTAATTCGGCCCCTTCCGTATCCGGCGGTGTGACCTTGCCCACGTTACTTTCCATCCCGGTCTCCTTCTGTGCACGGGTGGGATCCGCAGGGGCCGGAGCCGGGGTCGCAGCCCCCGAGACCCGCGTGTCGCGAAGCCGCTTTGTTTCCTCGGACTGACCTCCTTGGCTCTCTGAGTCTGGTCTCCTTGTCTGAAAACCCGATATGGTAAGACGTAGACGGTTGTGACGATCAAATGAGGTGGTAACTGAAAAGCCCTGTGAGGGAAGTAAAACAGCACATTGTGGTGAGGACAGTGCTGGCCGAGGCTTCTTATTCTCCAGCACCTGGATCTGAGTCCTGACACCGTCACTGTGTTACCTGATGCGACGTTGGCCAAGTTATTTGGCTTCCGAAGCTCAGGGCACTCAGCTGACGCTACGGGGAGCAACTCCTTCCTCTACACAGTCCTCCTGAGGAGGGAAGTGAACGAGGCCTGGTGAGTTCTCACCGCGGGGCGTCCGACCTCGAGGAGGTGTTCTGTCCCTGGGAGTCACCTCTGTCCCGAGCGCATTCGTTCAGTGGAAACTGACCGAGGCCCGGCCTCGCTTTCAGTTCTAGGAGTGGATTGGTGAGCAAGACACGGGCGCTGTATTTGTGGGGTGAACTTGTGGGGGAGGCATAAAATAAGTTGGGGAGCAAATGACTCATTTTGGAAAGCAGTGGGCACTGTGGAGGGAGTGATGTGAGGTGACAGGCAAGGAGGTGATGGGGGGCAGCGGTGAGTACTGTCGGGTAGGCCTTTCACGGAAGGCAACTCCAGAACATTCTGGAAAGACTTTTCTGAGGCATTTCAAGTAGAATCTTGAACGATGAGAAGGAACGTGTCCAAGAGCATTCCAGGTAGAGGGAATAGAGAGAGCGGACTCAGAAGTGAGAGGAAACGGGGGCCTTGGGTTTATCGAGCAGGGCCGCTGTGGCTGTGACAGGTGCACGGGGCACGAGGGCTCCCTGCAGGCCTGAGCGCAGCCCTGCCTTGCAGGGCTCTGGAGGTCGTGGTGAGGGGGTTTGTATTCCTTGTGCCAGCAGCACGTGGGAGAAGCACGCTGGTTGGGCTTCTGGGTAGTGCTCGAGGTCTCCCTGCATTATCTTTCAGAATTATCTGTCACCCTGTCCATTTTTAGACGGGACTTCAGCATTTTCATCTTCAGTATAAACAGTACAGGATGTAATTTCTAGTGAATAGTGTAAAGGTCGACATTGTAAAAGTATTTCATATCCCACTTTTGAATATGCATCCAGTAGAATGTTAATACTGTGGTGATTTCATACTAGCATCCATTTAAAAATTATATGATTGAGTTCTCCTTTGACTGTCAGCTCATATTTGCTTTTCTTCTTGAACTCCTACATCTTCTGCTTCCTCCACAGATTTTATTTTATGGTTCTTATAATGTGAAGATATATTAATCATCATCCTGTCATTTCTGTGTGTGTATGTGTGTACGTATACATACTTGCATATACAACCTTGAAGTAAGGTTTTTAGATTTTTAGTATCTTTGGCTATAATACTCTGGGTGTTAAAATCGGCTGGAAAGAATTATTATAAATAGCACTAATACACGGTTGATTTGAACAGCACAATTAATACAAGGTTGGTGATTATTACACATGGAAATGTAATGCCATGGGAATGCCTCTCATTGAGATGGAGAGAGTTTTTCAAATTTCAGTTCATAGGCCCATTGATGAATAGTCTTAGTAGGGTGAGAAGTGGAAAGGAGGAGTGAACAAATGATACTGAGATTCTGTGGTTGTGGGGCTTAGAGAGGAAGCCTGTATTATATAAGTTTGTATTATATCGTCATGGTAGGATTAATTACATTGTTTTAAAAGTTAATGTAATTTTAACAAGTACATGGTAGGAATGAATAATGAATTGATGATGTTCCTTCAAGTTTGAATAAATGTTGAAGAAAATATATAGGTTAGATTTCTTTCAAGAAATGTTTCTTTTGCTGACGTAAAACTGTTCTCCTGGAAATTAATGTGGAATCTTTCACCTCTTCCTCCTCGAAATCACAAAAAATGTGTAGCAGAGATAGATTGAGGCATGTGTGAGTGGGCGTGTTCTTTTTCCTGACACATCACCTTGACTTTGTAGATAGGGTGTGTTTCACAGTGAATTACTTCCCGGGGTTCCTTCTTTCGTTTCTTTTTTTTTAAAGCAAAAACTGTGGTAGTCCCATGCTTAGAGAGGGGGTGGGTCTTTGCTGCAAGCTTTTTGTCTGGGGAGATGGGGCTCCACCCTGTCCAGCCCTTGAATCCTGTTCTCTTTCTGCACTCCTCCCCGTCAGCCTGGTGTCTTCAGGCTGGATGAGGTAGGATCTCTAAGCAAAAACCGGCGTCATGCTCACCATCCTATCTGTGCTGTCCCTGAATTTAGGACATCGGAATTTAGGCCGACTGCCCCGTGTCTAATGTCATGCTTCTCTTTTTATAGAAATATATACACAGGAGGGAAGACTGTATGCTCTGTCCCAGTCCCAGGCTTATGGTGCTTTGATTTTAGAATGGCTATTCCACAAACAGGAGTTTTTTTTAGTGCCCCAAGGCTTTTTGCCACTCGGGAGCACAGTACAGGATGAGCAAGGAGGAGGCCCTTGTTCTGGTGAGTGAGACAAAGGCAGGTGGAATAGGATGTGGTTAAGGCCAAGTGGCTTTAGGTGCTACCTCAAGAGCTTTCATAGGCATTCAGTAGAAGGAAAGAATAAATGAGCTAGGGATCAGAAATCGATCCTGTAAACCATCTGGGCCTAAATGTTCTCTTTTGAATGTCTTTGCGTGCCCTCACAGTGTCTGGAGGTCAGTGGTCTGAGTCTAAAGGTCATGGCAGAGAGAATCGACTGCGGAAGGGAGGGCACGGAAAAGATCTCGTCCCAGTGAGAGACGATGGCGGTTTAGACCACGGTGCTAGCAGTGGTCGGGTTCGTGATAAACCGTGAGGGCAGAGCCAATGGCATTTACTGGAGGATTGACTGTAAGATAGGCGTGAGAGAGAGGAATCGGGACTGGAATGGGCTGGGTCAGTGGTGGCACCCTTGATTCGGACGGAGAAGACCTTGAGAAGAACGTGTTTTGGGTTGTCTTCGGGACTAAGAGATGGGTGTGGAACACTATCACACGTGCAAGTACGGATGTCGACTAGGAATTCCAGAAAAAAGGCAGAGGCCACATCTGAAGGTGTACCTTTAGGAGGCGGAGGCCTGCAGCTGCTGTCTGTGCCTGCTGTGGAAAGTGGGCACGGTCACCTACAGATTTGGAGATGACAGAGAGGGAGGGGGGCCCAGTCTTTGGCCATCCGATTGGAGGTCAGGTGGAGGGGAGGCCGCAGTGGAGGTCCAGAGTAGACTGAGGACATCGTAACTCAGTAACAAAACTCTTCCGGGAGGGACTTCGCGTTTGGGTACAGTGTTATTTGCAACATCAGGACAGGACGTTAGGTATCCATATTCTTCCTGAGTCTGTATCGGAGTTTGTTGAACCAGACGGTTTTTGAGAGATTGCATCGTTTCCCGAGGACTGATGTTCCATAATGTCAGCCCTACCTGTCCAGATGACCCGTGAAGTTTGTTAATCAGGGCTCTGATGGTAATGGTGCTGTTAGAAGAACTCAGAAGTTCTTTTCCCGTGTCTGACTTCCGTATCGTCCAGACTCCACAGGTCATGCTGATGGGACAGGTTAATCAGTCCCAGCCCCAAATGCTTTTTTGCATGTGAATTATTAGAGTGTGAGTCAATCCTGAACCCCCTTCACCGTCACTCTTTTGTGTATTGTGAAGTATTCAGTTAAGGGGCAGGGTGGTCGTGGCGGTGTTGCATGATTTGAAGACGACTTCCCTTGGATGGTCTCTTCTGCGATCTGCCCAGTGGGAGAGCTGTTTTCAGTCTCTTCCTACCCACGTTTTTATATGTTTATGGTTCTGAGGCAGGTTAAAATAAGGAAGGTTTTATTCCATGATTTATTCTCTTTCTATTTTTGTATTTTTAAAGGGTGCTAATTTCGTGGTTGGTATTTTGCACGTCATAAACTTTTATAGTTATTCATTTGTGAATATGAGAGTTTTTGTAGTTTTTTGGATACAGTTTTGTATAGTTTTTATCTTTTGTCATAGTTATTCTTTTTTTATATTTTGCTTCTTAAAAAATATTTATATTTTTCTATTAGTAATCATACCACTTGGTATACTGAGTTGTCTTCCTTGAATTCCTTAGGATTGTGCTCAGAAACCCATATGTGTGTTAAAGCTTAATCGTGTTATAATTATATCCTGCTCTTGGTCTTACACCGTTAGCAGATTGAGAAAGAAAGTAAACCGCGTGATTTGGTCAAATGGCACATTTCCCTCTCTCTCACTCATTGCACCAGGCAGGTGCGGTTCACGGTTTTCCTTTATACCAGTCGCTCTGACTTTGTTACGTCGCTTTCTTCTCTGTTCGCTGTACTTTTGAGGTTCCCTGATATTTGCTTATCTTTCTGTTAATTTTCTGTTACAAACCTTTCATCATTTCACGAATGTTCTTCTTTCCTTCCTTCCCTTCAAGTGAAGCAGCATAGCGGACCGTTTGCAAGCGGGGCCATCGTCTCAGACGTGCTGGGTCGGTGTCTTATTGCTGTCACTTACCAGTGGCGAGACCTTTGGCAGGGAGCTTAGGAGCTGATAATAATATTTGTTTCAGAAAGTTGTAAAATTTAAATAACGTGCCATAAATTTTCTAATACATATCAACTACTCAGTATATTCCCTATAAGACTCTCACAACTACTCAGTATATTCCCTGGGAGGTTTTCGTTAATCTGATTCAGACACACCGTTTTCCTCCAGTCCCCCTCGTGCCCTGAACAGCCAGAACTTGCTTTTCCCACGTTGCATTTTACTCTTCTAGACAAGCTGTTGTTGTCCTTCTGAAGACACCGTCTCTTCCTGCCACCCCCGGCTGTGTGTATGAGTTTCTTTTCGTCTTTGGTTTTCTGCACTTTGGTTATAATGTGACTTCATGTGTGTGACGTGTACGGGTGCGTATATATGTGTGCATGTGTGTACTTGCCGTGTGTACTTGCACGCACACTTGTGTTTTCATTCTGTTTGGGGTCTGCTGAGTCTTGGAAGTTGGTGTCTTCCTCAGTTTTGGAACCCCTTGGCTGTGGACAGCGTGGATCCCTTGGCGCTGGCCGCGTGGAGTCTGCTCGGGGTTCTCTCCCTCCCTCTCTCTGCCCTGCTCCCACTTGCACACGTGTGCACGTGCTCGCTCAAATAAAGAAATAAGTAACTTAAAAAAAAGAAAAAATTACCTAGCAAATTATATTTTTATTTTTCCAGTGGTTGGTATTAATTTTAAAAGATCCTAAGTTTTGCTTATTTGAAGTGTTTTTAAGGATTGACTTGATTAAATGTAAGACTCTCAGTAAACTTGAAGTTAGTTCTGTTTGTTGAAGAGTAATAAATAAGATTTTGTCCTCTATCACATTTGCCAGGGTCCTGATTGTAACGTCCTGGATAATTACAAGCACAGAAGCAAACAAAGAGACAATATTTTTACCATGAAGCTAGAGGACTAGGAAGTAAATTTGTAAAAATAGGATGGTTTTTATTATATCCTTTAAAAAAAAGATATGACCTGATTGCTTAAAGTTCTTGCTTATACCATTCAGTGAAACTTTTAATTTCATTCTTGCCTTTTTTGTTAGAGAGAGTCAAATAACCTAACAGTGGTTTATTCCCTGGCACTTTTTGTGCTTTTTTTCATTTAGATACTACTTTCCACATATGCTTTGTTTTAGAATGTTTCCAGCCTTTACTTATGGAAATTTCCAGTGCACAGGCACCTGCAGGAGCACCACTGTGTTCACCTGGGTCCTGTGACCTTCACAGTCAACTTGGGTATCATCTGTCTTAGCTTGCTTTCACCCATGTTTTCCTTCCCTTCTTCCCTTCCCATCTCCACTAGGAAACTGGTTTCGTTTTATTTGGGGGATTTATCCTTCTGTTTTAAACACAAAGCAAATATGGAACATAATGTATGTTAAGGCTTAAAACTGTAACTAAAAATTTTTGTCACAATTCTAATGAAACAGTTGTTGAATAACCTTCCTTTTCCATGATTGATTTTCCCTTTATAGTAGATATTAGTGAGTAATTTGGGTAAGTTCAGCAATTAGCAGATACGGGGACCAAGGTTGGACTGGAGGCAGTCCCGGTCAGGAGCCTGCACAGCACTTCTCCCTGCTGCCTTGCAGCCTGGGCGCCGGACCCTTTCACGTCTGTCACTAAGTCATTCACGATGCAACTTTGATATTTCATGTCCTTTCGACTTCACTGTGTTCGTAGATGGTTTTGCTGAAGCATAGCTCTTTGATTATCTTCCTTTCTCTATAAACCAAACGGAGCAATGGTGTTCTGCCCCTCTGAGAAACATTTTGAAATTCTTTATATGTTGTTCGAAGCTCTGTGCAGTACGTATCCAGATATCGATTTACATTTACTTCTCTCACACAATTCCTTAGGATTTGGGGTATGAACACTTTTATGCTCATGGTTTTGCAAATTCTTGATTGAAAGCTGTAGAATGTACTGGAAGCTCTTGCACAAAAGGACATTCTTGGGTTTGTTGCTGCTCGACCTCTTTGTTGTTTGGTCCAGCCAATTAAACAAAGTTCTTTGCTTCTAGGTAGTGATCATATTCTGGCATATTTATGGTTACTTGGGCTGATACTGAATTTGAGGTAGAAAATGGAATAGCTCACCTTTGGACTCAGTCCTCCAGTAGGTTCATTTTGTGAATAAGCTGAGTAGGATTTTCTCCACTGTCCTTAGAATAGTTGTTTGTTGGAGACTTACTTCTTTGATCCTGATAGCGAAGGTTTATTTCTGTCTTCTCTTACTGCTTTAAGCCTACCTAATCACAAACGCTTTTTTTGTCCAAATTACTTTCCTGATAATTCAAAATCTATCATGTTGCAAGAAGTGATGAGATCTTACTGTTTATACCAAATGCAAATACAGGGTACACAGACCTCTAAATGCTTTCTCTAGGTGATGCACTTGTAATAACATTAATAATGTTTCTTTAATGTTTTCCCAACTCAATATAAAAGTTGTTTCTTCCTAAGATGACAAGTATATGATGGGGTGTTTAGACATAAAAAAGTGGAAACTGATTGTTGCCTTCTTCATAAAATGGAAACAGAATAGATAAAAATTTTTTTCCTTTAAATTCTGTGTCTATGAACATATGAGTTTAAAAGCCTTTCTAAATGTTTGTGATTCTTAATCTTGACATTGTCCTTAATTTTCCATTTTTATCTTATTATAATGCCAGAATATTGTTGGCTTTTTGTCTGGTGGCTTTGATTTGTTTAAACCAGGAATTTGGTGGTGTAGAAGATGAAAAACATTTTATTTGTATGTTTAACTCAGTAATGACATAATCAGGTGTGGCATATGTCATTTACGTTTGTGTCTCTAAAGCTCAGTATGCAGAGTGTTATTCTAATAAGGACATAATCTAACTGCTGAAAGTGTTGCGTATTTTAGCCTGCACGTATATTAATGGTTTTGACTTTTGATCAATACTCGTGTCAGTAAATAAGCCTATTATAAAATCGTGGATACAATTCAGGTATTAGATAAAAAGTAGGGAATCGCTTTCTATAGACCTTTGTCTTGTTATGTTGTTTACCTTTTCTCTGTTAAATTTACTAAGGACCTCATTGATTCTCTTCTGTGTTTGGTGCTAAAATCTCTCTCTGAATAAAATCGCATGGATGTTTTATGTTAATTATTCTTAGGCTGAGTTTTCATCGATCTGAAGGTTTAATATGCTCATTCTAGCAAATATCCTGCAGTCCGACTGTGGAGTTACTACCCTGTTAGCTGATACATCATCGCTACAATTGGTTGAGGAGTCTCCATTCGTGGAGATGAGTCCTGCTGTGCTTTTAGGAGAAGCATATCACAGGGAAACATCCCATGTGTCGCTTGTCTTTCAGCAATTTGGGTTTCTGATTCTTTTTGACAAAGAGTTGCAGAGACGAAACCTGGCACCTTTCTATATTCTTCGTGTTTTTATAGCGTGTCTGAATGATGACGCAATAGAGACACGCTGAAAGTTTCTTTATTCCTGGAGTTCCCATTACTTTGATGAAATTGATGTTCTTAATTCATTTTATAAATAGCACCTACAGTTCTTCCTACGTGGTTGGCACCTGTCCCCCCAAACCATGTCACTGATATTTAGTTAAGATGGAAAAAATATGTGGAAAAATTGGGGGGTATAAAGGAGTAATTTTTTACTATGCTGTTTTGGTTTATGAAATATAAAACAGAAAGTGCATCGTGCATTTTTGTACCTCACTTATGGCATTAGCCATAAATTAGTGTTACGCCACTATTTAAAACATTTGTTTTAAAAACAAACATGTTTAAATAAATAAGAGAGAGAAATAAATAAGTAAATATTTAAGATCTGTGTATCTTCAAAATCCTGTGATGGTAGTTTTCGGTACATGGAGATTATTTAAAAAGTAAGAAAGTAAATTATTGTTGGGCAGGAATTACTGTAGATACGATGACTGTGAGGTATTTTTTACGGTGTACTTTTACGGACCATTTTAAAGCCACTGATAGATTCTAAAGCTTCTCTGAATTGTAGAGACATAGGGCTGTGGATTATCCATAGTCAAGTAGCCAATATCAATCTTTTTGTGTGTTTTAATTGGATAGTTTATGTATTGGCTCAGAATTTCATTCTTTTTTTTTTTTTTCAGTATAGAAGGGAAGTGTGTAAGATGATAATTTATCAGCGTGCACATTTGTCAACCCAGTTTGGAAATGTGGGATGAGTCTCAGCCTCATTGTTCAAAGGGGGTTTGCATTTGGCCTCCCAGAGTTCGGTTAGTCAGACTGTGCCCACACTTCTTGTCCCCCACCCCAATGTTTATTTATTTATCTTTTGAGATGGGGAGGTGGGCAGAGGGAGAGGGAGAAATCCCTAATCTGTCCGTGCAGAGCCCAACAACGCAGGGTTCAAACTCAGGAACCGTGAGAGCACGATCTGAGCCGAAACCAAGAGTCAGACGCTTAACTGGCTGAGCCACCCGGGCACCCAGCGCCCATACCCCCTTTAAGAGTTTGTTGTAGGAAGATCACAGGTGCCGGAGCAGTACTTACCGCTCAAGAACGCGTTCCTTCTTCACAGTGCGATGCTGCGTTTGGACCCATGCCTTGTATTTTGTGGGTCACGTAGTCCCACACTTGATTTATTAACATGAATTGTTCAGTTCTTGCCATGTAGATAAAGCAGTTAAAGTTTGTGTATTACATTTCATTGTTATTTTAATTTCTGCGTCCCTCGTACATTATTTATTTCTTGTGTTGTACGTTATGTATGTATAAGATGCCCTTAGTATATTGTTTATCAATTTGAGTTTGCAATTTCACATGTGCATATAGAATAGCTGCTTGCGGGTTTGTTTTTAGGTTATCAAAAGAAATGTTTTCATTGTAATACTTTCCTTGCCTTGACTAAAGTCAGCAAAACTCTTTTTACACACAGATGTATTCTAATTCAGCAGCTGCCTTCTTACACATTTTTAAAAACACATTTAAAATCAGAAATCCAAATGCAAAACTACAGCACAGAGGAATATCACATGTATTTATGGCCCTCTCTGGAGGACTGAGGAACAGATAACATTCATTCATATGTGGCTAGTTTCCGACCTTGACGGTCATTATTCAATGCGTTCCAATAATATAACTTTAAAGCATTTTTTCATCATATTTAGCTGGTTTATAGGCACTGAACAAGAAAAAACACTAAATGTGAATAAAGACTAAAGCATTTTGGCATGACTTGATAGATGATGAAGGAAATAATCTCTCTCTCTCCCTCCTGCCCTTCTGTATGGAGACGTGTCACAGCTGGAAACACAGCTTGGTTGTGACATGCCTTTCACCTCCCTGAGAGGTGGTGCTGTGTGCCAACAAATTCTGAAGCCTCAACCGAGGTATTACAGCATCTTGGTCAGGTGTACAGGATTTTGAGCCTCTATAAACTTGATTATTAAAATAGTAGTGAGTCTCAGATGGGATGGGTCTGCTGGCAATAGCTGTAGATACTTGTTTGGGGGTAAAAAGTGCTCATACCGTGTGTTTGGTTTTCTTGTTTTGCCAGGGGTGAAGCTCCATTATTCAAAGGTCCGTTTTGCCCCTCCTCTACGTAATTTCCATGAACAAAAGTCTACTTCCAAGGAAGTGTTATTGTTCCTTCTAAGGGTCTTCTTATTTTTGAGATCTATCCTGGGGGGAGTGACAGGATCTTCCCACAGCCAGGATGTGGGATTTTAGCCATGTGGCCAAGAGGTGTTTGCTCTTAGGTGTTTCCCATGACGTGGAAGTGATACGAAATGTGGTTGCTTATAAGCGTGCTCCTTTTCATTTCTGGCTCTTTCTGTCCATCTGTGTTAAGTGACAGTTGAAAAGACAGGGTTGTGTACCTTGTCTTTTGGCAAATTGGCATTCTTCTGTTGTTGGTTTTGCGTGTGTTGTTGTCAGATGCTTTTGTTACGTACCGCTGCCTGGGGAGCAGTCGAACAGCGTTTTGGACAGTGTAACCAGTGCATCTGGTGGCTTGGTTCCCCTGGTGTTGGCACACACGTTCTCATGAGACGAGATAAGGTGAGACTGTCATGAGGACCAGCTCAGTTATTCTGAAATGGAAGCTTCTCACTTTTTCTTAAGTCAGTGTTTTTAAGTTACTCACTACAATATCAGGTGTTAAAAATACTTCCTTAAGTGTCTTTTTTGTATTGATGAATTTTCATTTTGAGAATTATCTCCATAGTGTGGAACTCTAAAGCCGTCACTTTTCTACAAATATCCCAAAACAAGAGAGCTTTTGAGTTGCCTGTTTTATAGTGAATTTCATGGGTTACGTAAAAGGATAAAATTCACGGTACTTGACATCAAGCAGCTACCAATGCAGTCTGCTTACCTTCTGAACTATTCCTGTCGTTGTTGTTACCTAGCTTGCATTCTGTAGGACAAGTGAGAGGAGAGCCCTGTTTTTGATGATGGAGTCATTCAGCAAACATTTATTCAGCAGATGTGTCGATACCTGCGAGGCGTTAGGGATGGAAGGATGAACGAAATCTGAGACACGGGACAAGTAGGCACCAGGAGGGCCGCTCGTCACGTGTGGCGGTTGATCAGGTGATAGAGAGATGCACAGTGTGTTTCGGGAACAGAATTAACCTACCTTGATCTTGAAGGTAGCTCTCCTGACGAGTTGTTTGTTAAAGGGTCATGGATAAAATCCAGCAACATTTAAGTGATAACATTGGCAGAATTGGTTACAGAGTGAAAACGAGCCATGAGGCGGAGCAAGGATTGAGGAATGACGTGTCCCTGGTTTCTGATTTCGTCAGGTGGGTGCACGCATAGGACTGAGTTGAGCAGTTTCTGTTTAACAAAACTTGTAGTTTAGTGGTTCAGGTAAGTACACAGTATAAGTTCTCGGAGAACATGTCTTTATAAAAACATTCCCGAGAGTTTAGAAGTAGAAGGCGTAACACAATTTGCTATCAGAAAAATCTTTACCCGGCCACACTCATTGGTTTCCTTTAAATTTGGGACCTCGGAGCACAAGTGGACCTTAGAGGGTCCTGCCGTCTTATCACATTCCTCTGGGTCACCCTCCTCCCCCCTGTCTCCTCAAACCACCAGTCATGACCCTCCTGGTTCACTGAGAAAGGGGAAGGTATTCGAGAGAGGGGTCACCTCTGTCCCCACACTAACCCTACCAGGCCCGTGCGCGGCTGGGCTGGTGGGCTCCGGGCTGAGGCAGCCTGGCATGTGTGCCCCGCCTGAGCCCCGTTTCTGTAGTTGTCCTCTCTCTCTGTGACATCCGTGGTTTTCTCTCTGCCTGATTGGATTATTCCCGCAAATGTGATCAAATCCTAATCTCTTCCATCCTGAAAACAGAAACGGACCCCCTTGACCCAGCATTCCTGTCCAGAGACCCCCTTGCCATCATCTACAGCCCTGTGCGGCAGAGCTCCTCTGGAAAGTTGTCCGTGCCATGAGAGCTGCCCTCCTGTCTTCCCCGTACCCCTCCCGGGGGGCTGGCTTCTTCCCTGACTCTCAAGCCTTGTCAAGGGCACAGGAGTTGCGTGTTGCCAGCTTGAGGGGTCAGGTCCCAGCCCTCGTCATGACCTGTCAGAGCAGTGCCCGGGTCACCTCCGTCATTTGGCTTCTAGGACGTCACCTCGTGCCTCACTGGCCACTCCTGGTCCGCCCCCCGTGGCTCTCCTCCTCCTCTTGACTCCAGCTGTCGGGGAGCCCAGGGGCTTCGTCCCAGGCCTGCTCCTCCCGGTTTCCACATGGATGTCTAGGTCTGTGTTCTTGTCTCTTCAGTCTGCGTGTTTTTTCGGGGTTGGGCCAGGATGTCGACGCTCTCCAGCTCTGTAATCCCTGCCCTGCCCGCAGAAGAGCTACCGATTTGGAAGCCAGTGCTGGAACCGGTGCCGTCTTGGGAAGTCTCTGTTGAGAAACGTGTCATTTAGTTTTCAAGGCGTCGAGAAGCTAGGCAGTATTTTTTAGTACGTTTTTGAGATGTGTCTAGATGGTTAAAAAGTAAAGCCTCTTTGAGTTTTTGTGCAGACAGAACGTGGGTGTCGGCACGGGTGCCTGAGGAGTCAGTTGGCAGGAAGGCGCGCGTGGGCCGTGGCTCTGCGCACCGGCTGCGCGTGGCAGGTGGTCTCAGTCTCGTTCTCGTTCTGTGCTGGCCCCCGTTGTTTTCAAGTGAGGGTTGGGATGTACTGGTCAGTGTGTCGTCAGAACCTGGTAGCGTCAGCTCACAGTCTGCTTTTCTGTCTCTCTCTTACGTGAATGTATTTTCCAGAGCTAACACGTAAGAAATTTAGAATCGTTAAAATACTTCAGAAAATTAGAAACTGTTTAGGAGAAGTTAAGTAATTGTCACAGGAACCCGGTGTGGAATGAGATGGGGACTGTAATTGGCACTAAATTTAGCACAAAGCTCCCTGTCAGCGAAAGCACACGTACAAACCTACTCTGGTTACGGCATTTTTACTTTCTAATCTACGGCTACGTCTTACTCACCGGTAGAGACAGCGTTTTCTTATCATTTGATGCCAGAAGGAATTGGATATTTGGGTTTTTGATACTAGCTTGCTTTATTTTTGTACAACTTCTCAACACTTTCTTCGTTTGGCTCTTTTTGGAACGAAGGCAATAAAATCGCGCTCGGCGAGGACTTTGCCCGGCTCTCTGTGCTGGTGTAAGCGTAGGCCTGTGATTTCTGGTGCGATGGCACTCTGGCAGATCTTAGAAAACCTGCAGCAGAGAGAGCTTCCCGGGCCCTCGGACCACGTCCTGCCCGCTTCTCTGTGCTTCATTCCTCTTCCCGCGGGGCACCGTGTCGGGGCTGCAGCCGACACCCCCGCCAGGTCCAGCTCTCCGGCGATGGGCTGGAGCGAGGCACGTGTGGTGGTGGCCCACGGAGCTCCCTTCTCGTGAGAAACCGGGGAGCGCGTTCTGAAAGTTAACGAACTTTCTCTATCGTTCTCTGCTCTGGGGAAAACCAGCCCCACGTCCGCTCCCGTGATGTTTCTGGGGTGAGGGTGGGGTCGGGTAGAGATGTTTACCGAACGTTACTATTTCCCCTAGGACGACACAGGACCCAGAATCTCCGTGCCTGCTCGCACGTCTCATTTGCCCTTGTTAGCACCCGCGGTACCCGCTCCGCGTGTGGAGTGCCCCGAGGCACAGGAGCCAGCCTGTGAGCACCCCTGCGGGCCGGGTGCTGGAGAGTCAGGACAGCAGCCAGTTCCACCTTCCTGCCTCCAGCAGGTGTCCCCTGTCTCCCTGCCGAGGAACAGGGCAGACGCCCCGTATTCTGAGTGAAGTTTTCGTGGACGCTCTGTTTTGAAACAGTTTCAGATTTATAGAAAAGTGTGGGCATCAGACAGAGAACTCCTGTGTGCTCCGGAGATCCTGTGCAGTTTTTCCCCTATTCCAGTAATGCCCTTGTAGCAAAAGGAGTTCGTCCTCGGCGCCCGACAGTCACCACTCTACTTCCTGTCTCTGTCTCTTGGAAGTGGAGTTGCGCAGCATTTGCCCTTTCGTGACTGGCTTATTTCACTGGCACAGTGTCCCCCGTTGCAGCAGGTGTCAGAATGTCCTTTCTTTTCAAGTCTGAATAATAATTCATTGTATCTACCACATTTTTCCATTCATTAATCTGTCAGTGGACACCTGGTTTGCTTCTGCCTTTTGTCTCTTATGAATATGTTGCTGCAAACGTGGGTCTACACGTATCTGAGACCCTGCTTTCAGTTCCTTTGGGATTCACCCAGGAGTGGAGTTGCTGGATCCCACGGCAGTTTTGTGTCATTTATCGGAGGAAACCTCATACTGTTTTCCACAACGGCTGAGCCATCGTATGCTCCCAGCGGTTTCTCCGCATCCTTGCCGACACTGGAAATTTCTGTTTTTTGGTTTTTGGTTTTGTTTCGTTTTGATCTATGGCTGTGAGGTGGGAGAGAGCCTGTTTTAGTGATAGTATCTTCGTTGGACTAGTACACCTCCTTGTTTCCCCCTGTTTATTAGTTTCTTACATCTAGGACTTAAAAGTTCATTTGGTGTTTTATGTTCATATTTTTCATAGTTGGCAAGGAGGATATTGATTTGAAGGCTTATAATTGATTTTTCCCTCCCTTTAAATGCTAGTTTGATGATTTCAGGAAATTTCCTTTTTGGAGTACCTGAATCATACCTTGAAAGGAAAAGAACAATTAAAACTGATTTCCTCCTTTTGACTTTGGTAGGACTTGTTAAATAAAATTGTCAAGCGGGAGTTCCTTTCAAGTTTTTTAGAAGCTTTGTGCCTTTGCCTTGAGTATTTAAGATATCACTAAAACTTCTTCAGTGTTCTTTAAGGTCTTTTAAATTCTGCTGACTCGAATGATGGATTTCTTCCTTCCGTGTGCATAATTGAGGTAGCTGCTTGATGGCATCTGATGACTTTGGATAAGATTTTCTTCTTTCTCTCACGGGGTGCCATGTACATAGGAAGGGACGTCGAGGGCACGGGGAGATCTGGGGACTCGGGGTAGAATTCATGGATTCTGGCCCTCACGCACCCGTCCACTCTGTTAGGGCTGTGGCTTCTCACTGCAGCCCTCTCTGCTGTGCTGACTTCCTTTTACTCCCATGTTCGTACTCAAACCTTTACCACAGTCTTCCAAGTTTCCAGATCTAGCTCTGTTTTTGTGCCTCCCCACCCCACCCTTACTGCCTCCTCTGTCAGAGAGAGACACAGACGGGGTCAGTCACTCATTTAGCACTTACTTCGCTGTACATTCACCACGCGTATCCTCAGGTTACTTGTGGAGGAGACAGAAGATTAGACTGTGATTGTTGGACAAGGTGAAGCGTTTTGTGATGGAAGGATGCACGGGAGGCCACCTGAATTACTTGGGTTGGGACAGCCTCGTGGAAGAGGAAGTGATGCGTTTCACGGAGTCTGTGGCCCTACGGCTGGGCCAGTGCCTGGGGCTGTGTTCCTGACCGGGAGCATCTCAGCACAGTTGACCAGGCCAGCTGGGAATACGCTGGAGTCGGTGCCGGGTAATGCAGTCCCGAAAGGAAGCCTCCTGTTTGAGCTTGTAGGAGGGTGACGTTAGGGTCAGCTTCTGGGACTAGAGACCACTCTTCCTCAAACGAGGAAGAAAGAAAGGAGGCAAGGGGGGAAGGGAGAGGAAGAAAAGAAAAGATACGAGAAAAGCCAAGCAGCAACGTAACCGCCGAAGGGTTTGTACATAAAAGGCACTCACAGGTGGGTAGCGTGAGTCAGCAGACCTGCTCCGCATGGCTCACAGACTCTGGCCACCGCCCCGCCGTCCGAGCGTGCGCTCTGTCCTCAGAGACACCTGTGGGCTGGTGAACTCACTGGCCTTTAGCCATGACATCTTAGTTGCAGGCCAGAAGAGGTGGGAACAGAGGCAGACAAGATAGGGCCCCTCTGCCGAGCCCAGTCTCTGGAAGGAGCCTTCCAGAAGTCCTACAGGAGTGGTCTCCTTGCTGGGTCTCCCTCCCCTGCCCGTACGCTGCCTATGAGGAGTAGCAGGTTTGTGACCTGCTGTTACCAGGAAGGAAGGGCAGAATGGACATCGGAGTACTCACCAGGCAGTCCGTGCCGCAGAGTACGTTAAAGGATGTGGAATGGGCTGATTTGGTCAGGTTTTCTTCTTTAATGTCTCCTCTGGAAGCCTTCCCGTAGGGATTTTACTAGAAAGCAGGTGGATTGGAGGCATGGTTTCAAGATAACCCAGGTGGGAGGTGATAAGAAACTTGTGCCTTGTCTCTCTGTCCTTCATGCTTGTGCCCGGCTGGCCGTCTTCTGCTCTTGCCTCCTGGTCCCAGTGCTTCGGGAGTTACCCCGCCACTGTGGTCTGTCTCCTGTCACTGCTGCTCTGCGGGCTCTGCCCCTTCGATATGCAGAGCTGGCTCAGATCTCTTCCCTCCAAACCTTGTGCCACCCACTTCTGTGCTTTGCTCTCTGACACTCTTTTTCGAGAGGACAGTGTCCTCCCATCTGGTTCCTCACCAGCGACCCACTGCTTGCCTCGTTGTAGCCCAGTCACAGCGCTCCGTGTTCCACGGAAACTAGATTTCCCTGGGTCACTGGTGACCCCTCACGCCGTGTGTGTAGCAGCTTCTGGTTTGCCCCGAACACCGCCCCGTGCATCGCCCTGTGCACGGGGACCTCGCCTTTGCCCTGGCTTCTGCTTTCTCCTCATGGTTCTCTTGGGACTGCCTCTGACAAGCTCACAGCTACTCAGAGCGGAGACTTGCAAGGCACAGGTGTGCAGGAGACGTGGAAGCAGCTCTCTGGGCTTGATAGGTCTCAGGTGAGCACCTGGACAGTCCTCACGTGGAGACATGGTACTTGAACTCGAGTTCTGTAAGCCCCTTCCCTTCGGTTTCCTTGGACAACCGTGAGACACGGGTGTGCTTTCACCGGCTGCTTAGATGAGGAGAGCGAGGCTCAGAGACGTGAGCACCTTTCCAGGAGCCCGGGCTACTTGGTCAAGATGGGATATTTGAACCCTCATCTTTGTGATTATAGTGTTCACGTCCTTTACGTTTTCAAGGTGGGGAAGACAGTCAGCTTTGATTTGAAAAAGATCAAGCTTGTGTTGATTTGTGTCTCTAGCTATAGGTGAGGGAAAAAAAATAATCTCAGAGAGTATCTAAATCAGGAAGATACTGCCTGTGGGTGTAAAATATGATTTTTATTCAAGTTGATTCCAAATATGATGAAATCGTTGACGTTGTAGTAGGAAGAAAAAAATCCCCAGGGAAACAGTGAAGACTTTCAGAGTTTGCAGTTGATGTAGATTTCACTTAGGGTATTTCCTTCGGAAACTTCATTAACAATAACAGTACCAGAGTTGAGGAGATGGTCCTTTTCATTAACTTATGACTTGTTTTATATATACTTATATACGTTATATATCTTTATATTTAACGTATATATTTATATAACGCATATAAATATATACATTAAATGGTTATGTATGTATATGCACACTTATTGTTATACATTCATATAAGTTACACATGTAAATATGTATACACATATCTGTTATATATAAGGACAATATATTTTCCCCCAAACTATCCTGTGTAATATCTGAAAACTTGATGTTTTTGTTAACCAGCACTAGAAAAGGAATCATTGGGGTGGAGTGGAGAGAAAGTAAGAAAAGGTAATAAGGCAGGAGGAAGAGAGTTATTCTTCTAAACTTACAGCCTGGGGAACAAAAGAGCCTCAGGCCAACATTTCACAGCTTGTGTAAACTATATTTAATTTTCACGTAACACAACATACCATTCCAAAGCCCACCTCAGGGAACCTCGTGTTTTGCAGTGTTACTGGGGAAATCTGCCACCCGGCGCTGAGGTCATGCTACCCTAGTGGCGGTCTGTGATCGTGGAGCACAAGCTTTCTGCATATTTCTGTTCCCTCAGGGCAGCTGGGGCATTTTGAAGTCAATATAAGCACGAGGAAGCTAACTAAATTTCATTCTAGGAGTTATCTTAAGATGCTTCTGGGAGTCAAATAGAACACCTCTGAATGGATGATGTAACGAGGAACCCAAACATGGTGCACGTTCTGTCCAGAAGGTGGGGCAGGTCCAGGGACTCAAGGGACTGCGTTTGCCTGTGTCGGTCCACGTCCTGCGTCAGTAGCCACGTATAGGCTCTCCTGTGAGTGCTGGGGACACGCTTCCAAATAAGAGAGACCACGTTCCTAGTCCTTAGAGAACCTAAATCCTAACCCTGGGGAAATAGCCTATAAACAAGGAAGTAAGATAAATGAAAGGTAATTTTCCTTAATTCCACAGGGTAATGAAGGAGATTGGTACGGATGGTGATGCTACCCTGGGGTGTCAAGGACAGCACTGACAAGGGGACAGGGGCCTGCAGCCCTTGGGATGCCAGCTTTGTAGAGGGAGGAATGAGTACCCAGGCCTGGCCGGGACAAGCCGGGCAGAGTGCCGGGAGCAGACCTAGACTTGCCCGCTGTGGTGTCGTCTGCAGGGGTGAGGATGGCGGGAAAGGGGCTCTGAGAAAGTCTCGGGTCAGCTTTCTGTAGACCTGTGCATTGTGCCTGGAGTTGAACAGAAAGCCCTTGCAGAGGTTCAGGATCTCATTTATCCTTGAAAAGTCACTCAGTCGACCTGTGGGCAGAGAATGGGCAAGGACCATCACCATTGTGGTTGGAGATGGTGGTGACCTGTGCCAGATGGTGACCATGGGGATGGGGTGATGGGGATGGATTGGGGGACCTGATGATGAAGCCAGAAGGTGGCTTGCTGCATACTGGCTAGTGAGGGCATAGGGGAAGAGGGCCCAAGGACGATGTCTAGGTTTGTGCCTTGAGCTGTTGGGTGCATGGTGGTCCGTCTGCTAAGGAAGGTGGGGGGCTTGGACAAGAGAGCATGTGAGGGATGTGGGGCAGCGTAGTGTATTCCTTTCTGAACACTTCACATGGAGATATCTTTCAGACATCCAAGTGGATGTCACAAATGACCGTGTGGCTGCATATGTTCATCCTGAGTTTACCTGGATGAGGATCTTTAATTTCTCAGTATTTCTGAAAGTAATTTTTCCTAACACTCATACTCTTCGTTTTCTTGAAAAATCTAGCCTGAGTTCATCAAACATTAGCATGTGCACCTTTCTCTTTTGTTCAGTAGCAGTGGAGTGGAATACCGGATTAACCCTCATGGTGCCTATGGATCTCTTTAAGGCAGCATGTGAATTTAGATCCCTGACCCCCTGACAATATGGATAAAATTGTCTCAGCCGGTTTAGAAACTATTCTCTAGTTGTTTTTAGTTTCTGTTCCTGTGGGCCTTGCCATGGGTGTGATCCAGTTTGTTCGTTTCTGGGCTACTTTATGCCTGGATAAATGGAATGGTTTGGGTAGAAAGAAACCTCTTACTCTGTTTTTGTTTTTATTTTGTTTTTTTGGTACCTGTTCACACGTCTGAACGCCAGTTGGGAGAGTTTTAGGATAGAGGTCCTTGAGAACCTCTATCAAAGCTATGCTGTCTAGTGTATTCTGTGTGTTGGCATTTCTATCTAGAAATGACCCTTGACTGCAGTAACAGTGTCACCTTCAGAAGGTTTTTGCTTTGTCTTTGTCTTATCAGGAAGATATGTTTCATATTTACATAGAACAAAGAAATAAAGAATACTTCTGGACAAGACAGAGCCACTCAGATATAGTTGATGGTCTTGTACATCAACATAAAAGTGACACCATTCTTTCTCACAGGCCAGACTACAGGGGCAGGGTAACAGGGGCGTACGAATAAAAAACACTACTCAACTCTTTTCAGACGTTACGAATACTGAAAATAGGTGCTTAGCTTGCAGGGCTCACAACAAGTTCCCTTTTTACTGTGAGGCACCTTCTGGAGTTGACAGTTGTCCAGTGTGACTTTGGCTTTGGCTGGTCTTAGGAATGAACATGGGTTTTTGCCTTTAAAAAAAAAAAAACAAAAAAAAAAAACAACATTTGCTTCAGCTTTTCGATTCCTGACCATACCCTGCCGGCTTAGGGGTGATGACTCCTGTCGATCTTTTCTTCTTCTTTTGTTAGTGCAGAAAAGACATGAATCACCCCTTCTGTAGACTGTGTTAGCCTGGGGGGGCCTCTTCTGGGAGCATCTTCAGCCCTTGCCCATTTGCACAGCCTCTGTGGGAGGCAGCTTAGGACTCCTTCTGGCTCACAGTCTCTTTCCTGATCTGGAAACAGCTACCAGAGCAAACCCTGACCGTTCAGAGCTCACCTTCGCAGCCCCGCGTCCCCTGCCTGCATCTGACCACGTGGTCACGGCGGGACCGGCACACTCACCACCCCCACTTCCTCCCTGTTAAAGGGAAGGCAGTCCCTTCGCTAAGCATTGCCTGGGCCACCCTGTGACGCCGTGTCCAGCGTCAGCCACCTGTTGCAGCAAGATGTGTGGTGGGCTGAACTGGCCCCTGGCTCGTGTGGGTTTTACCCTTTAGACCGAAACGTGCGTGACTCATCATAGTTCTGTGATGGCGTGGCAGGAACCGTGATACAGTAAAGACAGTGCCCATGGTGGCGGAGTAGGGGACAGGACTGCCGCTCACAGCATTTGGATGACTTCACTTAGGTCTAGGATTTTATTTGTTCAGGATAAAGGAAGTGAATTCCTGGCAGAAGGAAAATTTTGAGTAAACCTGTCTGTATCTCGAACCAAGTGGTGTTTGAGTTTTGGAAAAGAGAGGAAAATGTGTCTGGAGATGGCCTGAGAGACATAGATTTTTAAGCAAGAGGAGGAACTTATGAATTTATTCAACCAATATTCAGTTACTCTGCTGCTCAGCACGGTGCCAGTCCCATTAGGAAATAAAACTGTAGAGTGAGAATGACACAGGCCGCACCGTCAGGAAGCTGACATTCTGGGGAACAGGCGCTGTCTGCGCAAAAATAACGACGTACTGGATGGGAGTTCAGATCACATCATGTTAGAGGAGACTCGTCGCGGCTGAATTACAGCACGGTTTGTGCAAGAGCGGGGAAGGGGAGTTCTGGGCTCAGGCACCGGTGTGGGAAAACCTGGAGCAGGAAATTGGTGCGTGGTAACGTGGGCCTTTCCGGGATCTCAGTGGGACCCAGTAGTGCATTAGAGGTTGTTTCAGAAGTTTGAAATGGAGGGAAGCAAAGAGCGGCTTCAAAACTGGAGGGGATACATCCGTAGTCATGGGCACTTACCAGGAGGCTTTGAGTGTAGAAGTTTATGGACCGACAGCCTCCCGTGCTTCGGCATCTTTTCAGTTGGGACGCCCACCCTGCCTCTTGCCTTCCTTCCGGGGGACGGAACGGTGGCCCCTTATTTGCCAGCTTGAAGCCTCCCTCGGGACTCCCTTCTTTCTGTCCGCGTCACACTGGACTCCGCCACCACCTGCCGAGGTCTCGGTGTCGCCCGCGGGTCCTCCGGAGGCGGCTCTGCGGGTCCGTTGCGGGAGGGATCCCCGGTGCCCTGCTGGCCCTGCCCGGCTCACTGCTGCCCGCCTCCGGCCGCCGTGCGAGCTTCCACAGCCTCCCTGAGTGGTGGAAAACGGGCAGAGTTGTAGTGAAGATAAGCGTCCTCTCTCGAGAGTGTACGAGGGCCAGCCCAACCGTGCCAGGCGCTGTGACTTGCGCGGAGCTCGCAGGTGCCTATCTGCGCCCATCGGCTGCGGCCCCTCTTTGCCCTCAGCTCTTCGTCCGGGATCCCAGGACCCTGTCGGGGGCCTCCGTTAAGAACTGTTTATTCCCTCACCTGGACTCCTTTTGGCTGTCACCCAGAATATTTTTCTGTTAGAACCTACAACTGACGAAAGACTTATAGATGCCAGCGGCTCCTCGTTCAGGCCACCGTTCTCCATCTAGAATCTCGCCAAGTCTCCCATTTCTGCAGTCCAGAATCCGCTTGTGTGAGTGAAAAGGACCCAGCCGTGTGAAGTCAGCTTTTTTTCTGACACTGACTCCTGAGCAGCTCACGAACCCATGCACCGTCCTTGTCACGGGTGCTTGTCCCTGTGTGCAGGTGGGAACTGTCTCTTCTGCCACCAAGTCACTGAGTTCTTCTGCTTGGAGGGTTCTTGTTTGTACCTGTGTTCCTGGTTTTCACCTTTAGATCAAGACTTGTCTCACTCAGCTGACCTCTCTTAGCGTTGTGTCGTTCGTCTTGACGCTCAGCACCTATACGACAGTCTTCCTTACTATGTATGATTTTAATAGACGCCCTCACCCGTCTGATCTGTGTCTCACTCCTGTCTCTTCCAACAGAGCACAGGGCGTGGTAACCGCGTGTATCTGGTCCCCTGACACCGCAGCGATGGCCTTTCTCTCTAGCCCTCCCCCTTTTACTCTCAAGACCCTTGACAGCGGTGCGAGTCGAAAGGTGCTCCTGGCCCCCACGTCAGAGTCGCTGGAGGCCATCACTGAAGGCAGTGGATGACCCCTGTCTTCCCTGACTGCATCAGGTAGACCTCTCTGCCATGTCTGTTCTTGGCAAGTTTCCCAAGAGTTCTTAAGCAGAGTACAGCTTGAGAACTACTTTCTGCTTCTGGAGATCTGTGCCCTGACGTCTGGTAACAGTTACTGTTTGGCCTTGAAGTCCTGTGACCATTCGCAGCTCATCACTTAACCATCAAGGGGTCTTCTGTTCTGTAGTCACTTTTCCTGAAGTCGGCCGTGTCCTGCTCTTATTGTCTGACCACATTTGATGAATTCAGCCGCACTGGATGTTAATCCAAATATAACTATTTGGATTACACTATGTACATTTGCATATACACTCTGTCTAAAGTCAGGAACAGCAGCGGTTTATTCTCTGTAGCTGTCTTCCTGTACCTGCTGGGGCATGGCTTCTCCTTCACCCACAGGTGAAGTTTCCGTAACGACTTCCCTGGTTTGTACCATCCTGAGGTAGAAACATGCTCCTCCAAAAGATTCTTTGAAAGCAGATTTAGAACCTCCCTTCCAAAGAGAGGATTTTCTAGAGGATAGTGGTTGAGCAGTAGACCCCAAAAGGCGTCTTGTTTCCATATATCCTTAACGTGTAATCAGAGGCTAAAGCCTGCAGTTAAATACCTGTGATGTCTATTCACACATGCAGATCTGGTGAATTGTCAGTAGAGGGAAGTTAGTATATGGACATACGCAGAAATTTTACTTTTGAAGCAGGTTTTATCCTTTTCATTAAAGTAAAATAAGCTTTATAGTACAGTTGTCCTTTGAACAATACAGGTTTGAATTGCACAGGTCCACTTATATGTGGATTATTTTAGTACAGTGCTATAAATGTCTTTTCTTGTCCTTTTGATATTTTTTTAATGTTTATTCATTTTTGAGAGAGAGAGAGAGCACGAGCGTGCAGGGGAGGGGCAGAGAGAGAGGGATTGAGGATCCGAAGCAGGTTCTTCACTGACAGGAGCAAGCCCCGTGGGGCTCACACTCACGAACCATGAGATCATGACCTGAGCTGAAGTCAGACACTCAGCCGACTGAGCCACCCAAGCGCCCTCCTTATGATTTTCTTAATAACATTTTCTTACCTTACTTTATTGTAGGAATACAGTATATAAAACAGAAAAGATAAGTGGTGGTCAACTGTTTCTGTTATCAGTAAGGCTTCTGGTCAGCAGGAGACTGTTAGTAGTTAGGTTTTTGTGGGATCAGAAGTTACATGCAGATTTTCAACTGTGTGTGGGGAGGGGTTGGTACCCCTAACCCTGGTGTTGTTCGAGGGTAAATTGAGTATTCTTTTTTGGGCTTTACTACCTTTCAAGAGTGTAGATAGCATGGCCGTGATACAAACCTACGAGTGTATTTTCATTCTAAAGAATGGAAATGTAGAGAGCCTTACATGCAGATTACTTAGATATAGATCATTCAGTGAATCTTAGTTTTTAAAAAAATCCAGTATTGGTTCTAGTGCAACTGTAATGCCTGTCAGTGTAGGTAATATACTGATATCTTGCATTTTGCCTGTTATTGTTAAATTAAAGCTATTTAAGTTTGCTATCGATCACTTTTAATACTTCAAAAGGTGTTCCTTGTCAGGATGCTAAGAATAATGTAGGTTGAAAGTTGTTGATTTTTTTAATACTAAAAATTCTAGGGGCACCTGGGGGGCTCAGTCGGTTAAGCGTCCGACTTCGGCGCAGGTCATGATCTCACGGTTCGTGGGTTTGAGCCCCATGTCGGGCTCTGTGCTGACAGTTCAGAGCCTGGACCCTGCTTTGGATTCTGTGTCTTCCTGTCTCTCTGCTCCTCCCCCACTCAAGCTCTGTCTCTCTCTCTCAAAAATAAACATTAAAAAAAACACAGATTAAAAAAAAAATTCTAACATTTATTTTTCTTGAAGGGCATACTGAATTTTTTCTTTGCATTTTATTTTTTCTTTGTGTAACTTTAAATCTGATTTCTTAAGGAAACTCATTATTTTCTTTGAAGAAGCATGGCTCAGTATGTGGAAAATACGAAAGAGAGTAAAAATGTTATGTGAAAGGGAAACAAGTGTGTTCTTCTAGTCCAGTCATGAAGCTGTTAATTCTACACTTGGGAACATGTCCAGATTTAAAGGCTCAGGTGCACTTTACTAAGATATGTATTATTAAAACCTGCGTATTTGTGCTAGAGTGGAGGGAGTTTTAGAAAGCAGGGCATACCTTACCCTTTTATTGCATTACGTTAGATTTATATTTCTAAACATATTTGTTGTCAAAATCAAACATAAAGCCATCTCCTCACACATGCTTTTTTGCACTAAATAATTAACTAGACACTTTGCCCCTTCTTTGACTGTATGAGATCCTGAGTAAACTTGTTAAGCATAACATTGCAAGGAAAGATTCTACTGTGCCTTGAGATTTGCCTTAATATTGTACAGTCAATTAAAATATCGTCCTGCCATTTGTAGAAACTTGATGGTTTCTAAGCTTTTGTTCATTTTAATCTTGTGTGTTTTGATTGTTACATTTTACCTCTCGATATTTGTCATTGTTCTTCAGATCATTTGTTTGACCTTACAGAGTTTTAAAATTTCATTCAATTTTTCCTCTTTGAATCTTTTATTTAAAAAATCCGTCTCAACATTATAGTTGTATTCAACTATACACTTGATATTTTGTAGGCATCTTTATGTATTCTGGCCTTATTTTTGCTTTCTTGCCCCACAAGATAGCCCCCGTAAAATAGGGACAGCTAACTTTGGTAATTCCTGGGATCACTGCTTTAAATTTTGCTGTTTTGGGTCCGTATTTCCTTTTATTGTCCATGCTGGTTTTTCACCCATGCTGCTTTTTCTTCAGGCGATTACTCTTATTGACGACTCTCTTTGTATTTGTTGGATTTCTAACCCCATTCTTTCTAAACACTCAAACAGATGCAGTCCTGCCCCTACTCCCTCTCTTCCCAGGTGCTCCTTAAAATACGTGCCCCCTTTCTCTGCTTCATTCCATCTGCCATCCCAAGGGTGTTATTTTGTTTGTGAAGATAGGAGCCTAGGTGGCCCTATTAAAAAATGCCACTTTCCATATCAAGCAGTGATTCCTACAGTTGTCGCCAACGACCTGAGTGGTTTGCGCAGCTCGCCTACTGTTGGAATCTGTTCAGGTTCCTCAGCTGGCACTGAGCTTGCCTGCATGTGAAGCTTTGAGTGAGCCTTGCTGCTTACCAGACAGTTTGCTTTTATGGCACTGGGATCGTTTTTCTTCCTCCCCCCACCTCACTTTTAATGTTTGCATTCTAACCTGAACAACAATGTTGAAAGTTCTTTCTAGGAAGATTTATAGCCTAATTGTTTTCACATTCATGACCAGAGACTCACTGGTGGGGCATTTTTTAAATGCATGTGCTTTGTTTTATCTTATTAAAGGTTGCTTTACATTGCTTTGTTCTAGTTATTTTAATTCAAAGTAATTGGCATGGCGCATTAATGTAGATTCTAAGCTTGTGAATAGTTTATTCCACAGTACTTACAAGATACGGGCGTTTCTTCGTCTGGGAGTCAGGTAAGTACGTGTCGGGTTATTTGTTTGGTTTAAACTACATTTTTGGTTTCAGACATTTGTCTGATTTTAGAATGTGCATCTTTTCTAAGATACTTTTATCAGTGATTTCACAGCCATCAGTAATCTTTTTTCCCCCTGCTCTTGACTATCTAGGAGTTGTTAACTGTTTGTAGCTGGTTCACCGTTTCCACATTTCTGTTTCTGGTTTTGTTACATTCTCTGACAATGTCCTAAGTAAATTCTCTAATGATGAACTTTGGAGGGAAGGTAGACAAAGTTAAAGTTTGTTTTCCTTTTTTTTTTTTTTTAAAGCAGCTGTTTTTAATTCTTAAGGAAGCACATAAAAACTCGCAATGAAAATAACCAGGAGAGTTCACTGTGGACTCGATGTATTTGTACTGTTCTGTATCATGCTGATAAATGTAATTCAGGGTTAGTTGTAGACTGGATTCTGTTAACATATTTATATGATAATTTCATCAGGACATATCTGTATTGGCAGGGAAAACAGCTATCGTTGCCCATGCAAAATTGTTAGAATATTTACCATTGGAGCGTAGTGTATTCATCTGGGGTCTCCCCAAGAAACAGAGCTAATAGCATATGTATATACTGTTGACCTTCGAACAGCACAGGGTTAGGGGCACTGAACCCCCACACAGTCAAAAATCCTTTGACTCCCCCCAAACTTAACTATTAGCAACCTACTATTGACCAGAAGCCTTACCGATAACATAAACCATTGATTAACGCATTTTTATGTCTTGTGAATTGTAGACTGTATTCCTACAATAAAGTGAGCTAAAGACAAGAATTGTTATTAAACAGAACCATAAGGAACAAAAATACATTTACAGTAGTATACTGTATTTATAAAAAAAACTTCCGTGTAGAAAGGCACCCATGCACTTCAAACCCACGTTGTTCAAAGGTCTGCTATAGTAATCTTTACTTGAAGTCAACAGAATTTAGATCTTACCACATCTACAGAATACTTTCACAAAGACACCAAGCTTAGTGGTTGATTGAATGACCTGGGAGAGCCTTGCCAACTTGATGCATAGAACTGACTGTCATCCATAGGAAAATATATTTCTGGTTATTAAGCAGTGTAGATAGGTACTCCTACTGTAAACATCTAAAAACTCTGTGTGTATTTCTGAGTGTGTATTGAAAGGCACATTTATGAAGCCTTTATCAGAAAGTATGGGAACTAGCAATAAACTGGGCAGTGAGAAAGGTGGAGGAGATAATGACACGAATCATGGCAGTGACTGACATGTCCTCGTGGACACCAGGGGCACCCAGGAAACAGAAAACACTATAGAATGTATAAATGAGTAAGTAGACATGAGGAAGGGAGGGAAGAGTGTGTTCCTGAACCAACAAATTTTATGAAAATTGAATGTGGGGATGTTTAATACTCAACTGAAGATCACCTACCTACACATATCACAGGGGGGATCTGAGATTCCAGACCAGTGTTCTTATTTTACAACTGCACAGCAGGAAGTTGAAAATCTAATACTTTGGCTTGACTCTGTTCTTCACTGTACTTCTTCACATGGCTTTTAGGACACTACACTTTCATGGTCTTTTCTTGTCCCTTACCTGTCTGTTCCTTATCTGTCTGTTTTGTGGATCCCGTCCCTTCTCTCCAAACTCTAAATGGTGAAGGGGGGTGCAGACCTTGGTCCTTGCCTCTTCTGTATTTGTACTGTTCCTTTGGGGATCCCACCCAGTGTTGTGGCTATAATTAGTATTTATGGGCCAGCAAGTCACAGGTTTGTTTCTTCGGCCCAGACCTTGCTCCTGAACTGCATACTTGTATTTTCATCTATTGAATTTGTCTTTTCACTTGCGTGTCTAATAGACATCTCAAATTTAACTTAAGGAAACAGAGTGATTCATCTCACCTCAAGCCCCCCTCCCCAAGTGATTCCATTGTAGACTTCTGTATCTTGGTTTGTGAAAACTGCACCCTTCTGTTTATTGTGGGCCGTACGCTGTGGCATCATCCTGGACCTCCCTCTCTCACATCCCACATCCTGTCCGTGAAATTCAAAATATATTCAGAATCTGATCACTTCTCATCACTTCCTTCCCCAAATCTTGGCCGAATGTACCATCATCTCATGTCTGAATTACTCTAAGATCTCTCTGATTCCTTCTTCCCTCATGCATTTGTTCTCCGCATGCAAACACATTCTTGCTAAAAGTCAGGGCACACCATTCCTTTGCACAGCACCCTATCCTGGTGCCTAATTTCACTCAGACTCCTGTTGTTACCTCTGAGGTCCGACCTCTGGCCACTGTTACTGTCTTGAATTCTGGCCCAGTATACTGGTCTCGTTACCAGTACAAAGCATTACCCGCCCCCCGACACCCCCCCCCCCCCCGCCCCCGCCTCTGTGCTTTTGTACTGTCTGGATCTTTCTCACCACATGTCTTGTGTTTCAGTATGTTGGGGCCAGCTCTTACTAGACAGATTGTGAAATTTTAATGAATTTTGTGAACTGGTTGGCATCATTTTGGGAGTTTGAAATAATAATTGTAGAAAAGTATAATTTATGTATTTATTTTTCCTATTTCTTGTCTCTGTGTCCACCCAAGTGGTGGACCCAAGTGCCTGAGTCATAGAAGTCCCTCAATGTGTAAATGAATTGAAAGGTCAGGGCTAATGATGGTAATTTTAGAATCATTTCAATGCTTTATATACTAGATACTAAGAAAGAAAAAGGAAGATTATTTTCTAAGCAGCATTGATGTATGTGGGCCAATGTGCATAGATTTTGGGAAATTTGCTGATGAAACTCATTAAAAAAGAGGTGTAGGCATTCTTCCTGGCTACTTTCAGATTCAAGAATCCAACATGTCACTTAAAAATATCAGGTTCAATGGAAGCTGAGTTCTTCATACTATCTCATGAGTAAGTTTATAATCTGTTGCTGTGGTTATCGTTCTATAATTGTGAACATTGTTTTTCTTTCTTCTTCTTCTTTTTTTTTTTTTTTTTTTTTTATGTTTATCTTGAGAGAGCGAGTGAGTGGGGAGGGGCAGAGAAAGAGAGAATCCTAAACAGGCTCCACACTCTGCATGGAGTCTGATATGGAGCTTGATCCCACGGCTCTGGGATCATGACCTGAGCCAAAATCAAGAGTCGGGTGTTTCACTGACTGAGCCACCCAGGAGCTGCATGAACATTGTTTTTCTAACCATGAAAATTTAGCCTCTGGATTATAGGTTTTTATTACATGTCTGGGAAAAAAATCATAATTTTTATTCTCTATAGTCTGATGTTTTAGGAATTAGAGTTCTTTAATCTTTGTGTCGTTTCATTCAGACATTGATGCATTTAATATTTTTTGAAAAAGTTGGTTGGTAAAGATATTTCTTCTGTATATTGTATACTAAATTGTCAGCTCTTTGAAATCTTAGATTATTTTATTCATTGTTGAATTGCCTGTGCCACCTAGCAAATGTGTTAGAAATGACAGGTGTCTAATACAGGTATCGTGAATCTAATTCAGTAACCAATTTCATTTTCTCTGTATTGGCCCATAAATTTACAGCCTCTTCAAAACTCCATTAGAACATTGTTACATGTGCTTTTTCATATTTGAAATACATTGTTTCGTATTTGCTTATATAAAAAAGTACTATGTCCAGCATTTTAAAATTCTCATTTACTGATGCATTTAAATCTCTCTCATAATGATTTGTGACATTTAATGCAGCAGTGATATTGTCTATTTTGGTGCTCCCAGCAGTTTTTCCTTCTAGACTTGTATTTTTCCTCTTTGTACCATTTGGATATCTATTGAAAAACAGTGACTTTCTTTAAACTCCTCAAGATTTTTCTAGTGAAGTTTTTTAGTGTGACTTATTTCCATTTACTTTGACCTGGTAAATGCACTATTTCAGTAACTCTCTGCTTCTCTCACATAAATTGTTCTTTGTATTCATTAGTACAATCCCATCCTGACTCTTCATGGGTCCTCAGATACAAAAGTGCTTCCCCCTGTCTGTCCATGAAGCTGAGACATGGTGGGTGATGCTTAAAAAATCACCTGTTGATGAGTGACTATGTCAGGCTTGTGTGTTTTATAATATTTTTGTTGTTGTAGTAATTGAATTATCACTTTTTTGAGCACTTGCTGCTTCATCCTTGGTAGAAATTAACCCTCAGTTGGAGTAAACCAAAGAGTTACATAAATGAAAAATACTAACTCGAAACTCTCTTTCAGTCAACTTTATCAGATCAAGCTTACATGGGGTTAAAAATGAAAACTGTGTAGTTTTCACTTCAACACAAACTTGATTCTCTTAATTTCCAACAGAGACAAGAAAATGAGCAAAAGCACACCATACCCATTCACCATTACATTGTTATTTGTTTAAAAGTAATGACTCGCGGTGTTTTACAGACCACAGCAGCCCAGAGGAGGAGTTCTGTTGTTCACGGTGTTCATATGTCCTTAGCTACGGAATCTGATTTCTTTTAATACTGTGCTTTATTCAGTCTCTAAAACCTTGGATCTACAGTGGAGCGGATGAGGTTATGCTCAAAGAATCCCAAAATCTTTCTTAGATGTTGTTGTTGTTGTTGTTGTTGTTGTTGTTGTTGTTGTTGTTGTTTTCTTTTCCACTGCCTAGGTCTGTGCTAGAACAGTTTAATAGTGCAGACCTCACCTTACAGGGTGACAGCAGCTCCTCGAAGGGGTGTGCCTCGTTCTCCCATTTGCGTTCACGCACAGTCCCAGACTAGTGAATGCCTGGCAACGATGCTAATGTCGTCTTCTGTGAGAGATGCCATTTAGCTTACATGTTAAATATCGTTCGGGGACAGATCTGTAAGGTCTTAAATATGCAGGTAGAAGTGTCAAATTTCAGGAAAATTAACTTAAACCAGGACCCTCTTCAGGACCTTCTCCTCCCAAGTGCGGGTCCAAAGAGCTTTTGTGATCCGACCTGTTTCCCTGTCAGTCTTCCCTCTGACTCCTTTGGTCCCCTCCCCGTTTGCCGCAGCCCCCCCCCCCCCCCCCCCGCGTTTCTTCTACCTCCCTGACCCTGCCTTGCTTTCGCCTCCCTTCTCACAGGACTAACCCGGGCCCGTCTTCCAGGTGTGCTTCTCAGAAGCCTTCCCCGACTTTCCACAGGTGGACGCAGTGTCCCCTCTCCACATGCTGAGTGCTCCCGTGTGAGAGCGTCACCCTCTGCTGGAGGGTGTCATTTCTTGCTGGACCCTGGGCTCTTGAGGCCACAGATGGTTTCTTGTTCCTCTCCATGTAACGTGTTCATATCATTAACACAGACAAATATTTATGAGAAGTGACCAAATTCGTTTGGATGGTACGTTTAATATTCATCTATATGCTTATCTTACAGTGGCTTTTGGAGTTGTATGTTCACTTACTGCTTACAGTCAGCATATGTTTCAAAAAGACGCACGCACGTTATATATGTGTTATGTAACGGTAGTACGTCTTACGAGAAGTACTGAAGACAAAATCTGATAGTTTTTCAAAAATTTCCACTTTATTCAAATGTTGTCTTTAAAACTACAGATATAGAGCCCTGTGTTTACAACTGTCAGAATGGGAAAGTATGAGAAAAAAAACTAAGATCCTCATTCGGAAGGAATCTGAAAGGGCCCAGAATGTGTACCCAGAGGCAGTTCTGAAAGTTAGCCAGTAAAAGATGTTCAGAGTTCAACTAACCCTTGATGGTCTGCCCTAAATAAATCGAAGGGAGATGTGGCTAAGAAGCAGCTAAGGGCATGTAGTCTCACAACTAATGATTGAAAAGCGAGTTCTGAAAGTGAAATACCAGAAGGAAGAACAGCCAAGTGATCCTGATTGATGATTCCGGAGTAAAGCATGTGGCTCAGGCCATCTGTGACCCACATAAAGAGAACAGGACGCTGTACTGCCTTCAGGGGGCCAGGCTCAGAAGGCGACAAGAAGGGCAAAAGAGATCCCTAAGAGGGGAGAAATTTTACTAACTTTTAGTCAACCTTAAATCTCTTCCTTGTAACTTAAAGTTTCTAATAACTGAAAAGAATTCAAGAGCCTTAAAAGGATGGTGATGCTCAGCTCTGCTCCCGGTGTTCACGCGGTCGTCAATGTGTATGGAACCACTCAGCCGTGTTCGTTTATTTTCCAGATAGTCTACGAGGAGATGCGTTTTACTTACTCAAAACCAGGAGTAAGGAGAGAGCAAGAACTAGTTCCTTCAGCTTTTCGATTTGGAAAACCACTATAAAGATCATGGTTTTCATTATACAATAGGGGAATAGCTTCCCTTTTTTGGTTCATTATAGTAAGGATTATTGATAGACTGAGTCATATGAAACGAAGAATACTTTGTATTTTCCCTTAATTCCTTTTATTTCTTAATTGTTTCCTTTTGTTTGTTTTTTGCTGACATTCAAAAAAATGAGAAAATCATTAGAAGTTTATTGTATTTCTAAGTCTTTTCAACAACAAAAGGAAATCATGGTATTATAATGAGAAGTTTAAGTGAATCTTAAGCTATTTGAAGAAAGTTCTAAAATATTACATTGACGTTCTACAAGAAAGAGACTAAACCAAACAGTCTGACTTAATTCAATTCTTGAATTGAGAACCGTTTTACAAGTATATTAGAAAAATAAATAATATCAGAATATAAGTAAATTCATTTATAAGTGAGGAAAGAAGTAAAATTCATGACATTAATTTTAGAGTAAGTTGTGCTACCAAGGTGATGTTTAACATTGGTTTCTAAACAGGAGAACAAACCCACACACTTGGAAATGAGGTCCCAGACTGGAGGAACTACTAAATGTAGCCGCCCAAAATCTAAGTAAAATAATTCCTTGAAAATTTGAGTAGATACATATCAGCGTGATGGTCTTGTGTGTAATTTATTTTGCTTAGGAAATTATCTAATGAACTTCATGAATCCCTAAAACTTATGTTTGAGAGGTGCTAGTGAGTCAGGAGGAAAAGTGAATGTTTAAAAAAGTCCTATTACCATCTTATAAATTGGGGGAAAATGTACGAGTATTTCCAAAGAATCTGGATCTTCAGTAATTTTATATATAGTAATAACCTAACACCATAAAGTAGCCCCCATTTAGGTGGAATGTTGGTAGGTGTGGCGGTAATAAATCCTTCTTTACAATGTTCGAGTGTATGTAGCGGTTAAACCTTTCTAGAAGGCATCAAAATTTTCCTTTAAATATTGAACACCTCTAGAAAATATGAAAATGACTTTGTTTTTGGAAGTAGTTTCCATGAAGTTTTTCTGTTTGTAATATCAGACTTTTTGAATAATGATCTTCTGGGATGCTTTACTGGGAGAGGTATGGGGTTCATAGAAATCAAATTACATTTATACTTAATTTTCTATATTCTTTCATTGGAAAAAGTAAACGATGTAGCCCCAAACAGAAAAATGATGGTTTGCATCACAATCCTTTAGCATAACCATTGAGGAATGAGATTTTGCAGGAGATATCCATACATGGATATTTACCTACTTATGTATATGGCAAGACTCACCAGAAATCACAATTCCGGAATCGCTGGTAGTTACGTGACACTTCTTTGCTGTCATCCTCTATGTCTGTGTGTTTTTCTCTTCGGGCTTTAGTTGAAAATACCTGGCCTCACATCCTTTGCTCCTAAGACCTTTTCCTGCTTCAAAAGTGTAATCTTTGAATTCTTTTTTTTTTTTTTTTAAGTTAATTTATTTTGAGAGAAACCAAGACAGGGCTAGTGGGGGAGGAGCACCGAGAGAGAGAGAGAGAGAGAGAGAGAGAGAGAGAGAGAGAGGGAGAGGGAGAGGATATCCCAAGCAGGCTCCACACTGCCAGCACAGAGCCTGGTACTTGGCTCAGACCCACAATCAATAAGATCATGACCTGAGCTGAAACCCAGAGTCGGATGCCTCACCGACTGAGCCACCCAGGTGCCCCAACTCCTTGAATTCTTCATTTCAGTTCAGAAACCCTGAGCTTAGAACTCACAAGTCTCCAGGTTTCCATGATTTTCACCAAGAATGGAAAATCCTGTTGGTTTGCTTCCCCCGCCCCCACCCCCCTCCCCGAAGACATTTTTTTTTAATCATCCTTTCTGTCTTGACAAAAATGAGGAAGAAGCTGCCAGTGGAAATGCAGCTGGAAGCAACTCCTCCTGAAGCCTCCCCTTGTACTTCTAACAGAGCTTTGTCATGTGGTTAATGAAGGGGAAAGTTGACAACATGTATTGTGTGTGCCTGCTGTCAGCAAATTGCATTGTGTGACCATATTTTTTTTCCAGTCATTGAAAGGATTCTCCCAGTGTGATGCCTCTTAATTTAAAGAAAAAAAAAGGGGGGGGGGGTTCTATTTTAAAATAATCATCTTTATTTTATGACATTTATTAAATGCAGGAAAAGATAAGGAAGCCATAGTGCTTCTCAGAAAAACCTGTTTTTATCCTTCTTTCAGACTGGCAATCTTTTGTTTCTTGTTATTTCTCCCTTTCCTTAGGGCTTTGGGCTGTTTTGTATGTTTGTGCTGATTTTTTTGTTGTTGTTTTGTTTTTGTTAACTAGACTTTTGAGGAAGAAACTCTTCAGTGTACAGGTGCTGTATCTTTTTATAGTCATACATCCATTCATTTGTAGAAATGCACATTTGCTTCAAAATGTGTACATGTTAGAGTTTTACAGTCCTGAACTCATATGGGATTTTTCACCAATGAAAGTCGTTTTGTGAACTTACCTGTTTTCTTGAAACATGTCTGGAAAAAAAAAATACATACGCTTATGTATATGTACAGAAAAAGTCTAAAAGGCTACAGACACCAAACTGTAAATAATGATCACCTCTGAAGACTGGGATGACTCTAAGGAGAAAGGAGATGACTTTTTACTTGATACACTTTTGTATTACTTGAATTTTTCACATTAAGTATATATCAGATTTTTATAAAATAATAAAACACACAATTTTAAAAAATGAAAAAAAAAAAAAAAAAAGAAACATGTCTGAAGACCAGGAAGAAAGCTTAATAGTGATCTGAATTGCAAAATAGGGAAAAGAGCTGACCAGTGCATTGTCATGGTGCATAATGACATTTTCAAGTTCAAAAGAAGTTTATTACTTATTGGAAGTAAAGACAACACAGTCATTTATAGGCTTAATTAGACAGTTTTCAAATTCTTTGAAGAAAATTAAAACAACAAAACTTAGAAGGTTTTAGAAGAGGGGCGCCTCGGTGGCTCAGTCAGTTAAGTATCCGACTCTTGATTTTGGCTCAGGCCATGATCTCGTGGTTTGTGGGTTCGAGCCCCTGCGCCCAGGTCTGCACTGACATCATGGGTCCTGCTTGGGATTCTCTCTCTCTGTCTTTGCCCCTTCCGCCCTCTCTCTTGCGCGCACGCTCTCTCTGTCTTTCCCAAAATAAATAAATAAACTTTAAAAAAGAGAAAGTTTTAGAGGAAGTTGTAAAAGAATAAAGCCTGAGCTGCAAGAAAGAAAAGTCCTGTATCTGAGGTCACTAACAAAGGAAACAAGTAAGTGCAGGAAAGCGGGAAGCTTCTAGGTTGGTTGTGGCCAGAGAGTTTGGACAAGACAGCAGGATGCCTCTCTTATTTTGTAGGGAAGTGTCATTCGTGATCATCGTTCGTCCACGGGTTTTAAATTGGTTTTGGTGGCCCCAGTGTTTGCCATTTCCTCTGGTCTGTGTGGATTGGTATACCCCTCACCTCTGTGGCCAGTGGCTCATATTTGCAGTGCTGTTGGTTGGTTTTGGTAACATGAATGTTGTGGATAAAACAGGGAAGGTTCTTTCTCTGTGGAAAACAAGGAATCTACCTGAGGCTTTGTCTAGATGGTGTGTGTGAGCACGAGATACTTCAGGACAGGAAATGTGTGGTGCCCACTCTCATTACCAGTAGCTCAAATTCAGCTGCTTAATCAGCGGTTTTAAGGAACATTGTATTCTCTGCTTCAGGTTTTATAGAAGCTAGAACATCAGTAAATGTAACAGAGTAAAGAACTATAAATTTGGTAATATAGAGCTGACCTCTTGACAATGTAGGGATTAGGGGTGATGATACCCCCTACCCCGGCACAGTTGAAAATCCATGTATAATTTTTGGCTCCTCAAAAACTTAACTGGCTATTAGTAGTTCACTGTTGACCAGAACCTTAACCAACCTTACCAGTGACATAGTCAGGTAGCATAGATTTTGTATGTTACATGTATCATACAGTGTATTCTTACGAGAAAGCGAGCTGGAGAAAAGAAAATGTTATTAGGAAAATCATAGGGAAGAGAAAAGACATTTACGGTACTACACTGTGTGTGTGCGTGTGTGTGTGTGTGTGTGTGTGTGTGTGTGTGTACATACATACATATACAACCTGCCTGTAAGTGGACCCATTGCCGTTCAAACACGTGTTGTTCAAGGGGCAGCTGTACTTTGTATTTTTATGCTGTGTATCCCCATCTCGTTAGGCTGTGATGATTAGAAAGACATCAGCAGAAGTAGTCTAGAAGGCTAATGACCTCTTTTTTCTGTCTCTTACTCCTAAAATTGCATACTCTGCACAGAGGAGTGTGTCCCCTGTCCACTGCATTAAGGTGGAAGGATCTCGGATTGCGATTTAGAAGACCTGTTTCCATTCTTGCTCCTTCCGCGCTGGGCCACCTCTCCTGACTACACGGACCTTTGTTCTGTTATGTATGCTTCCGTGTTGGATGGTCTTCACAGACTCACACAGTGTAGTCTCGTTTAAAAACCCTGTGTGATCTGCTGCTCTGCATCAAGTGGCACAACACAGGCTTGCCTGCAGTCACTTACGGCTTTGTGTGGGTTCCTGCGGTGACACTTGTTGTGTGACTTTGGGCAGGTTACTTTGTGTTTCTGCTCGCGGTGTTCAGGTCTGAGTGTCCACCTTATAAGGGCATGTGGGGAGTAAATGAGACCTTATGTGGGAAGTTTCTGAGAGTGTCTGCATGAGAGAAGGCGTGTATGTTCCTGGGCGGGGTGGTGGGAGTAGGGAGGTGGTCCCAAGTTGTCCTTGGGGGGTGGGGCGTTTGGAAGAGTTGGATTTGTTCATTAAGATTTTCCCTCTGCAGGGGTACCTGGGTGGCTCAGTCAGTTAAGTGTCAGACTTCGGCTTAGGTCATGGTCGCACAGTTTGTGACTTTGAGCCCCACGTCAGGCTCTGCTGACAGCTCAGAGCCTGGAGCCTGCTTTGAGTTCTGTATCTCCCTATCTGTCTGCCCCTTACCGCGCCCCCCCCCCACCCCCCGCCAATAAACATTAAAAAAATTAAAAAGAGATTTTCCCTTTGCAGCAATAAGCAAAGCAAAACAATAGAGGTGTCATGGGCCCCAGGACCCCCCCACCTCCAAAGTCTCTAGCACATCCCTAAATGCCACTGGGCACCTTCTCAGACAGCAGGCATCCCAACTAGGTGGCCCCGAGCAAGCAGGTGTGGAGGTGGCCTGCAGTCTTTGCAAGTGCAGCCTGTGCTCCTGGGGAAACGAGTGCTGATTTCCAAAAAGAAATCACACTGTTAGACCCAGTGTGTTCACGAGCCGTCAAATAGCGAAGAGTGGGTTGTATGTATGACATCAGGTGTCCCTTCAGTGAATATGAGATAAGCCAACAGTTAAAACAGATTTCATTTTTACTGTTCTGGGCATATTTTATTAATGAATAAGTAACTTTTCTTCCTAAAGAGGCTCATCATTAAAGAAGGAAACCTTTTGGGCATCAACTATTATGTTAAAATTAAAGGAAAAAAAATAGCCACATTCATAAAAATATAATTGAAACTATAGAATAGATATTAGGTGAAATGGTACATTGTTTCTTTGATAGAGTCTATTTTGTTGAAGTAAAAGGACTTTTTAGTGAGTTTTTTTTAAAGTGAACACCACAAATATGTAGCACTTTTGCCTCTTAAAGGTGCAAATCTATCTTATTCGTACTTTTTAAATGTTTAAGTCAAAACTTACCAAGAGATTTTATAAATACTCCTTATCTTTCAAGGATAGATCTCATTGTTACCCAGCTCCCTTCTTCTTTGATTTGTTTCTCCCAGAACTCTTCAGCTTGGTTACATCTGACACCCTATTGTGTAACTCTTCAGTTGATGTTCAAGATACCATTCATACTTCTGTCTGTGTTCCGGCCAGGGGGTTCACTCTTCCCCCCTCCTTTGCCCCACAAGCCAGTGTTCCAGGGCCTGTACCCCACTCCAGGGTTGATGAACCTAATACCTGAGTCTAACGTATGAAATCTTTGAAAATTTTGGCTTTGTTAAATGTATAAGTACGGGGGCACCCGAGTGGCTCAGTCAGTTGTCTCCGACTTCAGCTCAGGTCATGGTCTCAGGGTTCATGAGTTTGAGCCCCGCATCGGGCTCTGTGCTGACAGCTCGGAGCCTGGAGCCTGCTTCAGATTCTGTGTCTCCCTCTCTGTCTGTTCCTCCCCTGCCCGCACGCTGTCTCTCTCTGTCAAAATAAACGAACATAAAAAAATTTTTACTATAGAAATATGCCTGAGCCTAAAACTGTATTATTCATACTTTCTTTATTGACTTCTGTCCAAATAAAGGGTGATGCCTTCAGTTCCATGAGGAGGTGTCTACTCCTGTTTGTTCTGTCAGAACCACCTTCCCTGAGCACGCAGCCTAACAACAAGCACTACTACCATCCCCTCCCCCCACCCTGCTCAGTTTTCTCTGGAGAACTTCCCACCTTTTGGCATTTTATGTATTTTTTTTTTTTTTTTTTAATTTATTTTTGGGACAGAGAGAGACAGAGCATGAACGGGGGAGGGGCAGAGAGAGAGGGAGACACAGAATCGGAAACAGGCTCCAGGCTCCGAGCCATCAGCCCAGAGCCTGACGCGGGGCTCGAACTCACGGACCGCGAGATCGTGACCTGGCTGGAGTCGGACACTTAACCGACTGCGCCACCCAGGCGCCCCTGGCATTTTATGTATTTACTCACTGATTCTCTCTTCCACCCACTTAGACAAAAACCTGTGGCTGAGAGCAGACATGCGGTGGATTTTGTCCGCTGCTGTTATCAGTGCCTGCATCGGAGTGTCTGAAACCATACATTTCATTAGGCTCTCAGTAAAGGTTTCTTGAGTAAGTTAGTGATTAGAATCCAGACGATTTCTGGGTAATAATTTAGAGGGCAGTGAAGACCGTTCCCACGATGAGGGTTCCATGTGTCTGTCTGCCACTGCTTACGGTGTTCTTTGCTTTGCATGAAAAACTAGGTACCCCCAATACGATAGATTTTGAAGAGAAACTAACATTTAGTAGATGTTTATAATTATTCTTATAAACCCAATTTAACATCGCAGTCATCTCTTAACAGAACTTCTTATGCAAATGGTGTTTCTTCTCAGATATAGATTGTGCACCTGCCCCTGGGAAGCGTGCCCACTGCCCGCAAGGATGACCTGTGAGGCCCTGGTGCGGTCATCACACCATAGGGCTCTTCCTTTCACGACTAAGAGTCTGACAATTAGAGATCTGCCCTGAATGGCCACCTACTTATATGTTATGCTTATTATACATACCAAATTGAAACATTTCACGTCATCCTAGAAAATTTAGGAGTAAGGCCCACCTGAGTGTGACCCGAACACAAGGGCACAGGGCTTTGCGCGAGGTGTGGTGCATGGCAATTGGACCCGGTGACCAAGATTAATGAAGCTCAGATGGGTTTTAATTAGCGCAGCTGCAGTCATCAATTATCGACTGAACACAAATATTGTTATATTTGGGAAATTCTTGATTTATTTTATTCCACTGGCCAGCAGATTTAGATGAATGAGTTCTCATCATAAACATTCTGAGAAAAATCGCCAGAGGCCACAGTTTATTATTTAGGACACAATCAGCAAGAGTGAACAATACAGAACAAAACGTTGTGAAGTGCTCTCAGCATTAATTTGGAAATTTTGCTGAAATGTTTGGCTTGTACAGGTTGTCAAAAACATTAGGCCATCTTGAACAAAATTTAGAGCAGTCTATCAAGAAGGGACAGAAGATGATCCGTAACAGATGTCGGTGCGTGCGCACTTCAGACCCGTGCCGGCCACATCGCGGTGCCTGCAGAACATGGTCACTGCCTGTCATATGTGCAGCACACGCTTTTAGCAAAAGGGTGGGTTCGGACCTACAGTGTTAGAGAATAGGAAATGGCACTTTCTTAGCATTAGAACAATCTCTGCGTTCATCTATATACCTAATTATGGTCACACACACGCTTGTTCTGCGTTTTATTTTTGTTTTAGAATAAATTTTGAAATTTTTAGCCTCGAATTAAACAAGTATAAGAGAGCATATATAATTTTTGAGGGAAGGGAATACATAATTGTATAGATGTTTTTTTTTTTTTCTGTTCACAGCTAAATATTGCAAAATAAGATAATTTTAACTTGTCTAGGTTAAATCTAGACTAACATCTGGAATCATTAATAAGATGAATATTTTACAATTCATGTAAATTTTGTATTTTGAATATAGTAGTATTATTTCTGAATAACTTCGTTTTCCATTTGTAATTTAATCTCCTGAACTCTATAATTTAGTGGGATTGCTTAATACAGAGTTTCTGAAATAATTGGTAAACATCTTAAATTTAGAATAGGAGAGAAAGAAGTGAACTTGGCTTACACGCTTGTCTAAATTATAGGGTATAAGGTAGTAGCCAAGATATCCATTCTGAAGAATGGGTTATAAATCATAACCAATGCCTTATAAAAAATCAATTGCAAATAATTTTTTGAAGGTCTTGTGGCATTGCATTTGGTTTATGTGATGATAGGAGTATGTCACATGTGAAATACATTCATTAAAATGTCCTAGTCTTGCGTTATGTATAAGATTTCTGTTTCTTATATACAAATTTCATGGTCGACTTTAATTGGTCAAAATTTTTAATATCAGAATGTAATCCCAATTATGATTCTCTAAGGGAAAAATAAGGTGGGATTAGTTTCCAAGTGCAGACAGTGAGTGTCGACTGGTATTTGTTCTTGCCGAGGAGGCCCATTTTTGTCCTTAGGAGGGAGAAGAGAATGTGTCAAAAGCTCGCACATGTTTTATCCACTAGATTGGAAGGACTTATCACATCTGAATTGTCAGAGAGTTTGCAATTAATGCCCCCAGCTCACTAGCTATTGTCTATGGCAATTCATAAATACTCTGATTTCTGAGCATACTTTTATGGCTTTCATGTTTTATAGAGTAAATCATAGAAAACTTTCTGTTTTCCAATTAACAGATGGAGGAGCTTTTGTTCATTGAACCAAGGGGCTTAGAAGGAGATTTTATTTCTTATGCATTTGGTTACGTGATTCTTCTACTTTTCCATTAGATCCTGCCCCTCTCCACTCATTTGTCCACGTGACCAGAGAGGTCTCGAGACACAGGCCAGAATCGTCTCCTTTGCATAATTAGACCTTTTTAGTAGATTTTTAAATTTGAATCTTTTTCATAAGTTTTAAAGAACCTAATGGGCCTCTGATCTTAACATTAAACATTAAGTATAAACTTCAAGAGCACTTCCTGTTCTTTCTAGTCCCCCAAACTATTTATCCTTTTACTTACCATAACATGTTGTCATTGTTGGCTTACTTGTCCATGCTGCTGTTAGACTTCCTGTTTATTCATCCATCCATCCATCCATCCATCCACCCAACCACCTACCCACCTACCGACTGACCTATCTAAAAATTAAAGATATAAACCTTCCAAGTTTTATGAACAGGAAGAAGGAAAGTGTGGCTAATACATGGTAAGCAGGAAATTAGTGTAAGTTGGGGACGTGATCAGGGCCTACATTATCTCAGTTAGTAGAGATTGTGGTAAGGAGTTTAGATATGATGGGGAAGCCACTGGATAACTTCACATGGCTTCCTGGCAGAATTTATTCATTATTTAATTTCCAGACCTCTTCATATTACCTGTCATTTATTTGATGGTCTATAAATGTTTGGTGGATGAGTGAGTGAGCCCAGCCCACCTCAGTCTGTCTGGCTTCTTTACTGGATCAACTTGAATGGTTTAATGTCTTAAACCAGAATTGTCCGCCTCCTGGGATAAAGGGTCCAGCAGGCTGTGTTTTATGACATGAAGGGGCAAAAGAACTGGGTACTGCTACGATCTAGCAGTTTAAGGATATGAAACTCCTCAAGTTTGTTTTGTCAATATTAAAATAAGTGTATTGGATTAAATAATTTTTAAGATTATCAGGTATTCTAATTTTTTAAAATGTTTGTTTATTTTTGAGAGAGAGAGAGAGACAGACAGACAGACAGACAGACAGAACAGGGGAGGGGGGAGGGGCAGAGAGGATGGGAGACACAGAATCTGACACCGGCTCCAGGCTCCCAGCTGTCAGCACAGAGCCCGACGCGGGGCTCGAACTCACGAGCCGTGAGATCATGACCTGAGCTGAAGTCGGACGCCCAACCGACTGAGCCACCCAGGTGCCCCTAAAATTTTTGATTATAGTGTTTCCTCTGAGAAATGTCTCTACTAATTAGCATATGATGAGCTGCTTATATAGAGATAAATGATTTCTTTACAATATTCATATTTTTGCTGTAATAAGTATTGATGATTATACAAGACACACTATTTTTCATTGTTGTGGTTTTGAATGTATAATATAAGCATTCCCTTATGAGGCCCTGTGCCATTTCTGAGCTTTAGTTATTATGAAATAGTAATATATTAATTCGTCCATGAAATTTTTGAGAAATAATCTCTCCTTTATTAAAAATTTTTATTCAGATAAAAGAAAAAAAGAAGGGTGGTGCTTTGGTGGCTCATTCGGTTGAGCGTTCGACTCTTGATTTCAGCTCAGGTCATGATTCCAGGGTTGTGGGATTGAGCCCCACATTGGGCTCCATGCTGAATGTGGAGCCTGCTTCAGACTATCTCTCTCTATGCCCCTCTCTCTCTAAAGGGAAAAGAAAAAAAGAAAAAGAAATTATTCAGATTTTGTTATATTTTCCTCAATTCATTTTAGTCTTTTTCTGATAGTATATACGCACAGAACTATGTATGTGTGTATGTACACACACATATCATTATTCTTGATACTGTATGTATTTCATATACACATACCCTATATATGTAGTATGTATATATATTGTTTGTATATTCTATTGCATATATATGTGCAATATATACTGTATTGTATATATGTTTGTATTGCATATATATGCAATATGTATATTTGTGTCTCTGTTGCATATATTTTTATATATGCATATATATGTGTATGTATGTATGTATATATATTCTGTATAGTATCAAGAATAATAATAGCTACCATCCATCACCCATGTGTCTCCCATGTGGCTTAGGAGCTAGAACATAACCATTATCTTTGAAGTCTTCTGTGTTCTTCTCCATGAGTATGTTCTTTTCCTTTCTCCAGAAGTGACCACTATCCTGATTTCTGTTAATCCTGTTGAACATAGAATATCTAAACCCTGTATTAACTGTTTATAGATTAGAAAAATCCTCTCAATATTGTTTCCAGTATCTAGTCTTTAGAAAGCCTAGTTACCTGTTTTAAAAAATTGTGTATCATCTTAGAAACTTATGCTGTTTAAATATGACCTTAAAAACCCAGCATACTAATAACTCATGTTTAAGCGCACCGATACGTAAGATTTTGGCTCCAGTTTTAATACAAAATATTTACAAAGCATCCTATCTGCAAGTTTTTCCTAAGATTTTTTTGTGTTTCTATTCTGTCGAATAGGATACATTTATATAGGACCTTTATTCCTATAGGACATTATTAATTTGAAAATACATAATTTTATCTTGCCCAAAATATCTGTGGGTTATTGATGCTTATTGCCTCCTAATAATAAAACGAGACATCTGTTTAAAATTTTTAAACAGTCTCTGGAAAATATAGGTAGCATAATTTAAGCATTAATAAACACAAAATCTTTGTCTTTTGAACATATGATATTTGATCTCTTGAACAGTTGTTGTAGTTTTTGTACTCCCAAAAGCCGTAAGTGGCAAATTACTATTATTTTTAACATTTTATATGTTTAGATATAATTTATAAGAATAACAGTGTGAATAAAATATGCTGATATTTAATACATATAAATTCATATGTCTTTGTGTTTTTCATCTTTGGGGATTATACAGTCTCATCATAAGTTTCTCAAAAGGTATAATGGATTTTATAAAAATATCAAATATCTCCTAGCGTAATAGCCTTCCGTATAATGAATGCACCTTAGTGTAAATTAACTGTGTTTATTTGAAGCTTATCTTCTTTCTTGTTGAGGGTAGCTGTGAGGAGGGAGGGTGGGAACACGTAATAACAGGAGATAATTTGGTGATGGACGCTATACTTTACATTTCTGCTCTCTCCCGTTCAATTCGGCTTGACACACACCTCACACTGAACTGCCAGATTATCACTTTGTCATGGGCTATGACAACACCCCTAACAATAAGAGTCTTCTCTTTTGTTTATAACACTTAAATGTCTTGGCGATTAGAACTTTTTCCTTTCTTCTCTGAATAAAACTGTTTTGTACTGACTTTTTTTATTCTAGCGAGGAGAAAGAAATAAAAGCAACCCTATTTCCTATTACAAATTATCATAAATATTGGAGATGCAGATTTTTCTTAGATCATTAGCATATCATGCTGCGACCCACACCAGAATGTACCATTAACAAAGCCGCCTTCATGTAATTAATGTAAATAATATGGAACTACAGCTTGAGTTACCCAGTCAGCCTTGGCGAAAAGCATTTGTCATAACGCATCATCTAAGGAGCCCGGCCTCAATTCAAATTAAACTTCATGGGTTTGCCCCTTTATTTTTTCCTCTCGTGCTATAAATTTCTGCGAAACATTTATGACTATAAATTTCTTTGAAACACCTATATAGGAGAAGAAAGCAATCCTGTAAGCTGAAATTAAAATTTTATTATTTACTGTGCTTCTGCTGGTGAGGACAATTAGTATCTTCATAAAGCCATAAATGGAGATCGGGGGAAGGCAGCTGAGGGTTTTCCTCCCTATCCTTGGAAGTGTTCTCTGTCCTCTGCAGCTGCCAGCAAATCTAAAGTATGGTTTCTGTCTGCCATTTGCTACTATTGCCCTCTGACTCCAAAACACAGAGGAGCATTGTAAATTTTTCATGAAGAGGTTTCAGTCTGTAAAACAGCAAACAGGAATAATGTTTTAAATGCAATCATTGTCAAGTTTGAACAATGTAATTTATCAAGAGAGCAGTTTGTACTATATAATAAGTTTCATATATTAATACAATTTTTCATCTGATGTCAGGCTTCTGATTTATGAATAGCCCATGATCTAAGGTGATCATTGAATTATAATTCAAGTAATAAGAAGCCAGGAACAAGACACTGCCACCGCCACCCTGCATTAGCTTGCGTGCCGCCAAGCCAATTTACTAAACAACCGTGGGTAAATGATACAGTTTTTCTAATTCAAAGAAGGCACTCGTTAATTAGATAAAGGCTAAAGCTCTCATTATTTTTAAATGATTTAAGAACGGGTAAAGATCTTACAGCTTATAGTGCAGCGCTAATAGTTCTCCGGTTACTGCCTTGTAATAAGAGTATTAAAGACAGATGGGCCAGGCCGATTTAAACCAATTACAGCATCTCTTGTACAGCGGTGGCAGTGACTGTTCAGAGGCGCATCGGATGCTGATATTCGACATGTTTCAGATGACTGAAACACCACTGATTAATGTGATTGATGAATAAGTTGTTTCCTTCTGCTAATTTGTAGGGAATCATCACACCTCTGGACTGTGTTCAGTAGTTCTTGAGGCTTATTCCGTGTCTCTCAGCGATGTTTACGAGTGTGTCGTGGATGTTTAACTTTCTGAGACACCAGCGTAATGAAAAAAAATCCGTAGGTTGCGTTGCTGCCAATTTATTGAGCATCTCTTAGGTGCTGGGCACTGGTGGAATCTGTAACTCATCTCGTGTTTCCTTGTACTTACCTTGATTCCTGGGAGAGCAAATGGGTACCAAATTCTGGGAAAAAAAACCAGTCATTAGTTACGACGAGCAGTAGAAATTCTCACCTAAATGTTTCTAAGAATGTGAATTTGCTTTACGGTAAATTCATATAAAGATTATAAGTTCGTAAAGTAACTTATGTTTTGTGAGAATTAATAAGCCGCTAAGTGCTTGAGTCCTTTGTCCATATACTTTTTGCTGCTTGATTATATTTACCCATATTTTGTGTTGATGGCCAGTACCTTTTATGACGCCTGCTTCTGCAGCCATTAATTTTCTGGGAATTGTGGCTGTGGTCGTTGCCTCCCTCCCTTCCTTGCCTCCTCACCTCCTCACCTCCTTCATTCCAGGTAACAGAAATCATGGGAAATGCCCACGTTGTATCACCCAGCTGTCCGTAGGTGTGTTCCTTGATTTGAAAGAATTCATTTCCATTGTTTACTCCCAATATACGTATATGTACATATGTACGTATGTATGTATGTACACACACACACACATATCCCTAGCCCCCCCCACACACACACACCTCCCGGGACACCTTAACTATCATTAGCTTTTTTGTTTCCATTTTAATCTCCTGTCTTGTATTGTTTCATGTTTTGTTATTGCAGTGGTCAGCTTCCAACACTACCCGTATTTCTCTGTAGAAAGCGTCTGTCTGGTCCAGCAGAGGTGGCCATCCCACCAATCCTGACAAAACACTTAGTGGTTAGTTTTCCAGTGTAGTTTGGATGTGGCACTGCCTCTGTAAACACATGTCACTTAAATGCATGCCATCTTGGAGACGCAGGCATTGCTTGTACACCCGGGTCTTACTTTCGGACCCGTGTGGGCTCTGTCGGTGCCCATCTTCTCTGAGAGCTCACAGATAGCGGTGTATTGTTTCTTTTTGCTGTTTTTTTTTTTTTTTTTTTTTTTTTTTAGCAGCCTTCCATTTTTTTTTTTTTTTTTTTTATTGATCCCAAGTTTCTAAATAGTTATTTCAAAGTTGTTGGGCATATGCTTGCAATTAAAGATACCAAAGGTAACTGTGGACCTGTAAAGGAAATCTGAGAAGGAAAATCAGATATAAAGATTTCCAATTGGTTTTCGTTTCTCCTCTGTTGCCTTATTTTTTGTGTTTTTAAAAAATTTCCCTATCTGAGGAGCAACAAGATATGTTATTAATGGACCCTGAGTAGGACAAGTTATTTGTTATAGTAACTTTTGACCTGTTTAATAAGCAGTCAAGCTGTGTAGTAGAGTTTTTATTGTACTCTGCAGTATACAGTTATGAAGTGTGGTACATAATAAAATAAAAGCAATAATGTTGATATTTCTGAGGGATCCATCAGAGCTGACCTGAAGCAACATATTTCATCTGGTTTGTCTGGGTATGAATGTCTGAAAGTTATAGCCGAAATTACTAGAGACAATATCGTGTTTATGACTTCTGATTGTTTACCATTGTAAGGAACCTCACCCTTGGTGATTCCCAAAACTGTTTCCATGACAGTTCATTAGTGTTGGTGTCAAGAAACAAATGAAAAAGACGAAATACATTTACTATTAGGCAAGAAGACGTTTTAAGCTGAATGTTAGTTTTCAATGTGTAAGAGGGTAAAAAGCAAACGTGGAGCCATTCTGATAGGGAAGGGGAGGGTGCGGGTCATTTTTGTCGTTATAAGTAGGTTTTTCTGTGTACGTAATGCTCAGCTCTGTGCTTCATAAAATCATTAATGTAACTTCAGATGGCTTTTTGTAGGAAGGCAGAAGAATGATCAAAGAGGAAGTGACTCTTTTCACTACACAAGCGCAGGGTGGGCTGTGGAGTTCGCCGTCCTGAGAGTGAGCTCTGCTTAACACTGGACAAGATTGCCATTCGAATCTAAAAAATGCATTTATCTGTAAAAAGATAAATTACTACTTTGAAATATAATTTATGTGTTTGCTTGTTTCTCTTCCTTATCAGATTTTACGTACCTTGAGGATAGAGGCCTGTGTCCTATTTATCTTTGTGTTTCCAGAACACAGGATAGGATTCTGGCCCACAGTGGATGTTCAGGAGACGTTTGCTTAATTAATATATTAGTAATAGAGGTGCTTGAATTTTTTTTTTCCTTGCAACAGCTCCCAAGCAGTATGAGGCCAAGGAAAACAATTCAGAAACAAATGGTTTCCTAACAATAGGGTTCTTAAGATATTCGGTACTGTCTTAAAAATGACTACTGCCTAATTTTTTTCCTGATAAGAAGGAAATTTATCTGTCTTGATCAGGTAGACCACTTTGAATTCAGTTTTTATTTGTATGAGAACCTCATGCTTGTGTTTGTGTGTGTGTGTGTGTGTGTGTGTGTGTGTGTGTGTGTGAATTACATAATTATTAAAGTTTCTCCTAGGATAATTTGGTTTTTTAAAAAAATTTTTTATTGTTTATTATTTTTGAGAGAGAGAGAGAGAGACTGAGAGCAAGCAGGGAAGGGGCAGATAGAGAGAGAGAGGGAGAGAGCGAGAGAGAGACAGAATCCGAAGGAGGCTCCAGGCTCTGAGTGCTCAGGACAGAGCCGGATGCAGGGCTCGAACTCACAGACAGCGAGATCATGACCTGGGCTGTAGTCGGCCGCCCAACCAACTGAGCCACCCAGGCGCCCCTCTCCCAGGATAATTTGTAACTGAGCTTCTAGTAAACTGCAGAATTTTGGTGGTGGTGGTATTATTATTATTATTTAGCATACAAAAATACAGAATCCTTGAGTTTTAGCAAGTTCGTGAAATCCACACAGACATAATTTAATCATGAACTGTTTTTGACTACCATTTCTGCTGCTGCCAAAGTAGATTTTAAGCCACATTTTCAGATGCATCAACATTTCACTGGCGTGTTGATTCTATAAATTTTGTTTTGGATGTCGTGCTGGGGACAGGAAAGATATTAATTAGTGGTAGATAAGTTTTTAAACATTGTGTTCAGCTCAGTGCAGTCGTTTTATATGACTGTGATGAATCATTGATGTTTTATTTCACTGATGGAATGATATAAAAATATTCATTAAAAAAGAGCAGCTGTAAAATAGCAATATGTAAATGTGCTGTGTGATTTTGCATACTATTTAGTTTTATAAATAAAAGTATTAGCTTTAAAGAAAGCATCATACACTTGTGAGTTTTTTCAAAGATAATGCTACATAGACACTCATGCATGTAAGTATGTTAAAATGATTCACCTTTCAATCAATATATGCCGTAGGAGCAGTCATCAGAAGTAGTTTTAAAGTTGCCTTTTCCCCATCCATTGTGTCCACCACATTTCATATGGCCCAGAATCAGGCAGTGAGGAAACCTGATTGGACCTCCAGGAAGTGCTCTGATGTTAATCAGCCTAGAGTGCAAGACAGAAAAGCTGATAGTCCGAAATTGCACTTTAAACTAAGACAGACTGTCAGTCTTTAGGAATGTTGGGGAATGGCCTATTTATGTAATCAGATACTAACCCTGGGAGGAAGCTGTCAGGCACATTCTTGTTGTGTAAGCAGCAGGCAAACTGTGCTTTATCTGACAGACAGTGTGTAAATCTGTCCATGCAAAAATCCAAATGTTTAGTTTGCTCCTAGTCACTGTAATAATCTGCTTATTTTCGTCTGCTAGAGCAATGACATCACTTAGCAGAATGTGCTGCAGACATAGGGCCCAGATAAGGCTGTGTTAGTGTCAGTCATTCATTCCGTGATTGGCAAGAAGAGAAATAGGAATTTACTAGAGGTTTGCTTTCAGCTAAAAGAATAGACAGCACGTTCTGGACAGGAATAACTATTTAGCGTGGTTATTTTACATCTTGGGAAAATGGATAGAAGACATCATGTCTAATTATAGTTTCTAGGAATAAGTAGCCTACTATATCAATAACTATTGAATAGTTATGTCCCAAAGGAATCTTCTTTGATTTGTTAAGATGCTTTTACATATATGTGTGTGTGTGTGTGTGTGTGTGTGTGTGTGTGTATTTCATTGACTTTTGTACGTGCTATATATATCACCCTTTCATGTATCATTTAAAAAAAAAATACCTCATATTATGTCATCATTGGTTTCCTGTGAATAGTGACCTCTTCATGAATGTGGACATTTAAGAATCTGTAAATTAAACACTATTTTTGAAGAGAAAGTGAAGGGTTTTTTTGTTTGTTTGTTTGTTTTTTTAATCTGAATATATGACTTTAAAGTCAGGGAGTTAAAAGATGAATTCAGTGTTTCCATAAATTTGTTCAGTGAGAACAGAGTACCTTTCCACGACTGAAAGATCTCTATGTTATCAAATATTAATTGTTAGCAGTGTTTTCTTTGATAATTCACTCTTGGATAAGCAGTATACCTTCAGGAATTTTCTTTAAAATTCGCATAAGATTAGATTGTTTAAAATTTTACTCAAGTCTTCAGTTTGGTTTTACCAAGTAAGTGATGTCTTTGCTAATTGTACATAATGATTCTAAACTGTATTAATTATTTTAAGCAAAGGGGACACCGAGTACCGGACCACGGTATTTTATGATCCATAACTTTATAGGACACATTGAACTCTCACCAGGAAAAGCTAGCTGCCGGCCAGATGAGCTGATGGTGGCATATGCCCTTGGTGGACCACCAGAGAGAGACCCCTTTGCCCAGGTCCGGGTAGCCAGAGGTGTCTGAGAGGCCCAAGGGCTTTCTAAGAATTTTAACAACAGTGGTAGGAGAGAACTAAAATATATACGAAAGCATGCATAGCTGACGCACTGATATCACCCTTTGGAATACGAGCGTAATTGCATTTCCGCTCTGTGTTCTGTACAGTTGTAGTCATCTTTATTTTGATTTAGTACGAACATACCAAGTATATTTATAGAGTACTTGACTACTGTAATTATTTACTACTTAAGCACCCGATAGTAACTTCACATAATTAGTCAAAGTTTAATTGATTTTATTACCTGTCAAAGTTAAATTGCCCAAATTTTCAAATCAGCTAATTTAGAAACATACCCCCTTAGATTATTTGATCACTGGATTTAAAATGTTACCTCTTGACAGAGCTCTGTCGCCCACTCTGTCTATACGAATCCCTGGTCAGATCCACTTAAGCTCAGGTAAAAGTTAAAATTCAATCAGAGGACTTGTTTACTTGATAGCAATTAACGTGTGCTAATATTGTTGCTTTTGTTGTTCCCCAGAGGAAACGCTCCTAATCATGTTTCACCTGGGCTTTTATTCTCAGTACTTTTCTTCTCCTTCTCCCGCTTCCGAGTGACTCCGTGTATATTCCTTAGTGCTTCACTGCATATTATTGTTGAAGAGTAGTAGATACCAGTAATTGATGTAAACTTATTTATCGTGAAAAATGTTAGTGGTGTTTGGAGATGTACAACACGGATCTCTGGATATTCTGTCAGGCGGTTTGTAGAAACGAGGACAAGTGTCTCCTCTGTCTTTCAGCATCTTTTTTTCAGTTCCGAGCTCTTAGGCAAGTTTTTGTGAATATCCTCATGGAAGTTGCAGTGGAATGCTTCGTTCTATACATGACCAGTAGATACAGATGAAGTCTCTGTTTATTCATCTGGTATTTTTGTGTTTTCCTACCCTGGTTCTCAGTCTCCGTTGAGAACGTTCAGTACAGTAATTGAGTACCTGTGATCTGTAAAGGCATCAAAACAGCTGGTTTTGGGGTGTGGGTTACAGCATGTATTCTCTGTTCTTTTGCTGTTGTTGGTGTCTTACCTTTCCAGACCTGTACTTCCTGGTTTTGTATTCTGATACAGCTGTTTCTGGAAGCTTAATTTATTAGATGGTTGCTTTCCTTTGTTTCGTTTTTATCGTCGTAGACAAGTAAAAAAGTAGAGGTACTCAGGCCTCTGTCTCCTGGAAGTCAGGCCCCTCTGTTCCGGTGGGGAATTGACTAGCATTTGGACTGCATATGGACTCTTGGATAAAACGACAGGGCTGAAAATATGATGCACATAGAATTTCTCACCGACCATGATGGTTGCTTGATATCCCCCAGTATATTCCATTCACTCTTCCTCAGAACCCATGTTTGCTGTCCTAGAGAGAGGTAGTCTTCCAAGGTTGAACTTTGAGCACGCCTTGTTCCTAAGACTAGACTTCATGGAAATTAGTTGAAATCAGATTTATAGGGATTTATTGTGGGGACATATTTTGGGGGTGTTTTATTCCAGCTCCATCACACCTGACATATGTAGACCTTGGGGCTGAGAGAATAACCAGGGCACCAGCCACCAGCGTTGCAGCTGAGTTGGTGTCATGGCGGCTCTCTGTTCCACTTCTGTGCAGTGACCTCCTTTGAGCAACTTTGTGGGTTTCAGTATGCCTTTGGGAGTGTCATTTGTCAGAGTATTTTTGCCATATTTTGACCCTTTGATAAAATTTAGTTATGCACAGATATGAAATTTTTTAAATGTTTGATATATCACTTTTGTGCCCCCCACTACGAAACTACCGTGAAAGATATCAAGAAGTTGAAAATCAATGTAAATGTCCCTAAATTGTTTAGATTTCTTTAGGGAATGTGCACAGAAAGAAGTAGAAAATTCTCAAAAGTTAATGAGATGGTGTGGAGTAGAACTGTGAGTGGCAAATAAGCTATAACCAGATCATGGCTCTGGTGTAACATAGGGCATTAAAATGGGGTATAAAACAAGGAGAGGTCTTTAGCGAGGGCTGGTCTGATGGTCTCCAAAGTCTGTTAATATTTTTTTTATTATCAAATACCTGGAACCATCTCTTCAAAGTTGTGATTATGATCTTACTCAGGGCAAACAGGAGAATCTTGAATTGTCGTGAACAGTATCTATGATTAGCTGTCTGCTCTACGGCATTCATGCGTAGGCTTACAAAGTCATTGGACACTGATGTCTGAGCTACCTGAATACAAATATAATGAGGCTTAGACTTCAAAAATTCAAAGGCCAAAATATATCTTTCTTTGTAACGTTCTCATACTGCCTCAGTACATATTTCAGCTCTTGTCTCTCTCTGTAGTACTTTGTGTGAGCTCTATAATATTACATAAGTATGACATAGAAAAGCCCCCACAGTGGATGAAAATTAGTGATTCTGGTAAATTGTATTTAAGGTTAAACCTCTTTGGGGTGCCTGGGTGGCTCAGTGGGTTAAGCATCTGACTTTGGCTCAGGTCATGATCTTGAGGTTTGTGAGGTTGCCTGCATTGGATTCTGTGTCTCCCCCTCTCTGCCCATCCCCTGCTCATACTCTGTCTCTCTCTGTCTCTGTCTGTCTCTGTCTCTCTCAAAAATAGACATTAAAAATTTTTTTCAGAAGAATCTGCTTATTCATATATATTTTTTAAATGTTTATTTATTTTGAGAGTGAGAGATTGAGAGCGAGCAGGGGAGAGGCAGAGGGAGAGGTGGAGAGAGAATCCCAAGCAAGCTTTGCACAGTCAGCACAGAGCCCGATGCAGGCCTCAGTCCCCACAATTGTGAGATGATGATCTGCGCTGAAATCAAGAGTTGGCCGCTTAACGGACCGAGCCACCCAGGGGCCCCTATTCTTATATATTTTGTAACGTGAAATGTGTGCTTGTAGATGTTTCTAATACAGCAGTGCGTAACGTGGTAAGTAGAAGTTCTCTTTTCTAAAATTGAGACCCTTCCTCTTCCTCCAGGCTTCCCACTCCCCACCCAGTACAGCTACTATTCACAGTCTGGGGTGAGACTCTTGCAGTTGTTTTCTGTTTATTTGCATGTGTGTGGTGTGTGTGTATTTTTTTTTTTTTTTTTTGATAAGTGACATATTAAAATAAACCTAATTCCAGGGGTGCCTGGGTAACTGTCTGTTAAGCGTGTGACTTCGACTCCGGTCATGATCTTGCGGCCCATGAGTTCGAGACCTGCATCAGGCTCTGTGCTGACAGCTGGAGAACCGGGAGCCTGCTTTGGATTCTGTGTCTTTCTCTCTCTCTGCCCCTCCCCCACTTGTGCTCTGTCTCTCTGTCTCTCAAAAATAAATAAACTTCAAAACTTTTTTTAAAATAAACAATTCTGTAAATTTTGCCCCTTTGTAATATTTAATTCATCAATTGAACAGCCATTTACTAGGTGCCTACTATGTGCCAGGCAATGTATTGGGCCCTGGAGATACAGCAGAAAATGAATCAGGCAAACATTGTGCTGTCATGAGCTTACATTTTGGTGTGGGGAGATATTCAGTAAACAAAATGAAAAGTCAGATATATTCCAGTATTAAAATAGTGGTGATACAGTAAAATTTTTAAAAGAGGGAAGAACCTTAGGGAGGGCTGGGGTGCCAGGGGAAAGCCTCGGAGAGAAGGCGGCAAGTGAGTCAAGAGGGGCTGAGCCACAGGAGTACTTGAGGCCCAAGGAAGAGTCTCGCGTGTGTCCCACCGGAAGGAGAGCACGGGCCGTGGCCAGGTGCCACGGGGGCCTGTGTGCCAGGAGCGAGGCGCAGGATGGGAAGGAGGAGTTCGTGGGAGCTCGGGCCACATGAAGGTCTGGAGGACTCTGCAAGGACTTTGACTTTTTCTTCTGTGCGGGATGAGAAGGTCTGGCATGGTCTGGCATAGGTGTTAACAGGAGCGCCGTCTGCGGGCTGCAGACACTCGGCCGAATGGTAGGAAGGTGGACGGGGATGGCAGAGGCAGGGGAGGTTCTCACTGTGATCCCGCCACGAAGGGATGGTGCTTTGGGCCCTGGCAGTAGCAGCAGAGGAGATGGAGGTGTCCACACCCTGAGTATATCTAGCAAGCACAGCCCACAGGCTTCACTGGTAGGTTGGATGAGAAAAGGATGAACGGACGATGCCAAGATTTGGGCCTGAACAACGGGAGGGATGAAGCCATGTCATTAACTAGCTAGGCAGAAACGAGCAGGTGCCATTGGTGGACATTGGGAGCTAGGTTTAGACACATTCAATTTGAGAAAGCTGTTAGGCAAACTGCTGGATTCGTCGAGTGGTCAGCTGAATACAGGCCAGACCTCAGCGAACACCTCAGAGCTGCAGATGTGACTCAGAGGGCAGAATACACATCACCAAAGGACTGAATACAGGTCCAACAGAAGAGGCGTGAGGACCAGACCCTACATCGTGTCTTTGGGCGGACGGGAGGTACAAAGGTGAGTGCTGAGGATCACCAGAGGGCCGTGTTGTCGAGTCAGGAAGTGAGCGTGCGTCCGGGTTCGGCTCTCTGCTGGTTGCTCACGCGTCTTAGGCTGCCACGTGCAAGTCCACGCTTACTCTTGAGTAGGAGTCTGATACTGACGACCCTGGTGCGCCGAGCTTGTTACGGGAGAACAGGACCGCAGTCCTGGCTGCCGGGCATGCCGGCCTCTGGTGCAGCGACGTAGGTTCTGCTGGGGCAGCTGGCCCTTCCTGGGGCTCGGGGAGGCCTGCCTGTCGCCAAACTCTCCCTGCTACTCCTGCTCCCGAAGCTTCCTTATTACTACCTGAGGTGAAATAGCTTTTTGGACTCTACTGCATTTCCATGTATTTTACTCTGAAAAGTCTTTAAAAAAGAGATAATGGTATAAAGTGTTGAGCGGTTTGTTTTCTTTGTATCATAAAGTCTAAACTAGCCAGCTCTTTGCCTTTCCTTTCCATTCTTTCCCAGCCCATAACTGAAAAGTCGTTTTTGTCACTAACGTCATTTTGGTAGTTCAGTTACTTCTGTCTCGTAGCCTCCCTAACACTATACCTATGCCAAGCGTGAGTATATTTTATCACCTACATCTTTCTAGTTGTTTTCGCTTATGCGCTTTAACTATATGGGAAAGAACTGTAGTCTAGTATTTTGAATGCTGGAAGGCAGATCATAAATGATAATGGTAACCCATAGAGTCTTGAGGTGTCGAAGATTTGAAAAATTAGTATAGGTGATCTACATATGCGATGTTTATAGATGCCTGTCTGAATTTGCCTTTTCAAAATAATTTAGAATATATGAGATGTAGATGAAATCCACAAATCTGTTTTGTGAAAAGAAGAATCCATAGCTACACGCATTCAATTTTGTGAAATAAATAATTGTTTTGTGTTGCGAGGAAGCTAAGGGAATCGCTTTGCCTTGAATTTGAGAATCTTTCCCATCGGCATATGCTTCAAATCTGCGCGCACAGCCTGGTTTCACTCCTGCTTCATTACAGGTGACTCCATACCCACTGTGTACAGGCCACGTGGAAGAAAGGGCAAGGAGCCTACTAGTAGTTTGTTAACAGCTTGCTCTCAGGTGGATCACATTAACTTTAAAACCCTTAAAAACTTGTTTTTTTATGTTAATCTAATGTTAGCACTTACCCTTGAGCCTGTGATTTTAGAAAGGAACAGATCAAATCCCTTACCACGTGATCTTTCTATAAATTTGAAGGTCAGAATATTATGATTTAAAGCAAGCTGTGATCCGTGTCAGGCTCTACAGTGTCCACGTTGAGTTCGTCTGCTGAACTCACGTTGTGCCTCGGTGATGCTCCAGTGCACAAATACCCTGGGATATTTACTCTGGAGTGTGCTGTAACTGCTGCTCTTCGGACTGAGGTCTCAGAAAGGGTCAATTTTGTACTGAACTCTGAGATTGCTGGGCAATACATCTCAACCCTTCCAGCTAATCTTACCTTGAGCTCAAATGGTTCCCTAGATCATCCTGACATGCTGGAAGGCCGAGATGATGACAAAGGCCAAGACGATGAAATACCTAAGTTTGGAAAGGCTGCCTTTCCCAGCTCCAGCAAATCACAGTCACCACCAGGTTGGACAGTCCTTTCTAAATCTGGAAAATATATTCAAATGTCCAGAAATCCTGTTTCTGTAATAGACACATAAAGACCTACAGGATATTTGCTAGCATGTAAGACGCATGGGTCTATGGAACACATTCCAGTATTGCAATAATATCTTTTAGAAAAAACAAATACTAGTCGTGCATATGTTGAAGGTAAATGTTAACTTGTTTGGTAGAAAGACATAGTTTATTCATTTCAACTTAATCTGTTGTATGTCTGAGTCCTGTAAGAAGTCATTTGGGATAGTGATACTCTATTGTCCCTTAACTGAGAACGACGCACCCGTTTAGAGAGTTGAATACACTGGGTATCAGTTATCGGTTCTAACAGGGCTATAGTATTAGCAGACTTGAATTTCCTATGTTAGAGGTATAATCCAAGCACAACTTAACGATCAATCATGTTGTCTTCAGCTTATTAATTTTGTTGAGGAAAATGGTTACTCTTTTTAAACCACCCCGATAGGTCTTTATTGGAGAGGATTACTGGCAGGGGACTCGAAGTAGGAAACTGTGGCTTTCTTATTGTTGCTGTTTTAAGTCACTGTGAAATGATAGATCGTTCTCTTGATTTACTATTTATAGAACACCAGTGATCTAACTGTGATACAGAATGAAGAGATGTCCCGTGCCCAGTATTTTTAAAAATATTGATGTGGGTACACACCAGGAATAAGAATTACATAGTCCTACGGAGGCTCAGAGAGGCTGTCCATGGCCAGACGCTAACTTCTCTTTCCCCAGCACCATGAATGTCTGGACCCAACATTATTCATGAATCTTGGCACGCAAGAAACTGAGCAACATTGCTTCTATGAAACTATCAGCTTTATTAACAAAAGGGGATTGGAATTTATTCTATAGAGATATGCAGGGTTGCTCTATAATGTATGCCTGTCCTTGTAAAATTTCATGCAGTCATGCTAATGAAACATTTTCTTGATGTAGTATTATAACACTATACTATAAGACCTTATTACGACTTTTATAAATTCTGTACGAATCAGAGTTTTTTGATGGGTAGCACTGTGACAGATTGTCTGATCTGGGACAAAAGTTCTTGTTCATACTCAGCTTCCATTAATATATCAGTTGTGTTTAACTTTAATATACTAAAATTTTAAAAGAAAATTAGTTCATTTTGTAGTTGATTTTTTTTTTTTTCTCTTAGTGCTTTTCTCCTTTCCATAAGCCTGTTTTTGGTTTTACTGGTAAAATCTATCATGTTTCTATTTGTTAACCAGTTCACTCTAATACAGTAACTGGTGAGAGTGTCATCTGAAAACTGAGCCAAACGCTTTTCCCGTCGACATGTAAGTGTGATCTCGTTTCTTAGCTCTCAAGTAACATTTTCATAGCGTCTACAGGTATGTTGCTTGAAAGACAGCTGTTGTCTTAGCGCGAGCGTGCTGTTTGGAAGACTGCAATACTTGGTCAAATATAAAAGTGAGCTCATCATAAATCTCAGGTGTGAACGTTGTTATGGTAGGTTTGTTTCTTCTTTTTCCCCAGACATGCGCTGTTTGTGGCTTGTATGTATACATACTGCATCTGAGTGGTCATGGGCACTCGTGAAGGGTAAAGGCACAGTCACCTCCTTAGGAAATTATAATCAAATAATTGTGAGAGACCAGCACTGAACAGACATAGGAAGGGGAGAAAGAGAAACAATAGATCGGTGGTTCCTTTTGTCCTATCAAAGCCAAATTCCTCTCTCTGGTGATTGGGATCGTCTTAATCTGACTCTGCTTCGATTCAGCGTCTTTAGCTCTCTCTTCCGTGCAGCATGCTCCCCGCACCCCCTACGGAGCTCGGATGATTGGCTCAGGGCTCACACTCACCACCTGGCCGGGTCTGCCTGTCTCTGCTCCTGAGCTGGAGCTTGTCAGCGCCTGCTCCCTGCCTACTGATGTCTGCTCTGTTCTTTCAGGCTCACCTGAAGCCCCACCTCATCCGTGAAGTCTTTCTGGCGATTTCAGTCAGGAGCCACCACACCAGTGCTTTTTGTAAACATCTTTTAAGGCCTCTTTTAAAAGCCCAACATAACGTGGTGCTTTTGTGTTCTCATCATTTCACTGAACCTAGTGTCGGCCGTTAAATCATAGGCTTCTTTTGCAGAGACGTGTGTGTCTTCATAGGTTTGAACATAGCACAGGTCATTTCTAGACACACAGTAGGTGGTAATGCCTAATTTTTTTTTATTGATCACTTGATACAGAAGTAGCTGAATGATTATAATTTGAAGATTGTTAGGATTGTGTTCTCAATGTCCGAAGACAAAACAATAGTCAAGGCATTTGTGATGAAGCTTTAAATGAAATTTGAAATTCCTTTTGTCAATTTATCTCAGATTAGTTGTATTAATAAGAGCAATGATTTAACAGAAATTCTCTTTGTATGGTCTTTAAATAGTAATATTAGTCCTTTATTTGTAAGTGCTATTTTAACCTTCCTTACATAAATCCAGTGTTTTCTTCCCTAACCTGAAGCGATAAAATTTCATTTAGTCCAGAGTAGAGGATTTTGGCAATTTAATATATGTCTTGTTCTTCAGGACTTGACTTCTATGGTTAGTTAAAATTGTTTCAACTTCCCAAGCCCTCCAGGTCTGGGAAACCCTTGAAAGGGGGTAGTTTGAAGTGGAGGGGGCAGCCTGGGATGGGAATAGGTCTCATATGCGGTATAATTCCTTCCACCTGTTCTTTTCGCGTTGGCGTTTTAGAGCCACGCAGGAAACATAAACTCTTTCAGGACTAAACCAACTTCTCAGGCCCTGAGAAGGGGACTTAGTGGAGCTTTGTTTTCAGCGTTCGATTCGGGTTCTGTTGCCCTGTGTAGATCAGGGTGTTGGGGGACATTGGGGGGTGGCGGGAATGTGACCTATCATCTAAGCCAGGGATTGGCAAACTACGGCCTGCATGCCAGATCACTCGCACTAACGGTGTGTAAATAAAGTTTTATTGGAACAGAGCCACGCTGCTTTGTTTATTTACTGTCTATGGCCGCTTCTGTCCTAAGGAGGCAGAGATGAGTATTTGTGTCAAAGACCTGATGAGCCGCCATGCTATGGAGAAGATGTTTACTGTCCTTGACACAGAGCTTTTCCAAGCCCCTGATGGAAGATAGCTCTGTGCTGGTGAGCATTGGGTACAGCACACGCAGGGGAGTGGGAAAGATTACAGCCAAGCTTCACGGGATGGTTTTGGGTAGACCTGAGTTTATGGTCTCTTTGACAAAGAAAAATTTCATGGGAATGAGATTTTGAAGGATGAATTCAAATCTCTGAGGGCATAGCCGTTGTAATCCTTGAATGTTTTTCTTCGGAATGAGTCATTCTCTTGGTTCTTAGTAGACTAAAGCAACCTGGGATTAATATTCTGCTTAATGCTCCTCCCAGAAGTAATTTTGACACAAAGCTTTTCAACCTTGGGATTGGATTGTAAGAGCCGCAAAATATATTTCACAGCTTTTAGAATCTGAATGATATCTTAAGAGGTTTTAAAATGACAGGCTTTGGTGTGAGTGAGGTTAAATTTCTTTTCCAACTAGTTAACAAGGATCTAGCTTGTTAATTAGGCTAATTATCACCTGTTCAGGGCAAAAATGCACTCAAGACTGTTGGCTTAAGTAGCAGGCTCCCTTGCTGTATAAAAGCCCGGGAGGCAGTGGGAGGGGCGGTCCAACTTTCATCTGTAAGCCACACGTAAAGCCTGAAGAGTTGAATTTAGTAAATGAAACCTTTCTAATCTTAGGTCTTTGTGGCTTCTTGATATAAATCATGCTCGTGTTTTATATATAATCAGAAACAGGCCACTCTCCCAGTCTAGCCTTGTTTAAGTAATCTGGGTACTAGCATTATCATGTAATAACTTTGGTTTCAGATTATAACTTCATTCATTGAGTCAGAGTTTTTATTTGGACTTTGTGCACATATACATACATGCACACAAATATTTGGAAGGAGATGGTCAGAGGGACGTTGAGTGTCTTCATAGTTACTATTTACCTGTCAGCGTACGTTTCTGATTACTCAATTCAGAGAAAAACACTGATTATTTTCCATGCAGTTTAAAGTTGGGCATTACACATAAACATATGTGTAGTACTTTGAAACTTCATGGAAGTAAGATGAGTAAGATTACTGTGGGCTAATACTGGGGTATTTTAATAAGGATTTAGTGCCCATTTGTCATGAATCCGTCTAAAAGCAGTATTGTATATTTTTACTCAGATGTTTCCCGGGCCAAAGATAACAGAGGCATCTCACAATTCTGGTGCTTACAGATACCGCATCTGTTACATGGCAGAATGTCCTGAACTTTGTCATCTTGCTTTGTTATCCTTGGGGGTACCTTTTCAGCATAAGACGCTCACGTGAATTAATTGAGCGTCATGGTTGCTCTTCGGTGGTTGTCGTTCTGTGCCTTTTATGTGCTGCTTTGTTCAAGGAAGTGATTGTTTTCAGTTACGTTTGCAGCTCAGCAGAATTTGTGCGGTAGCCCTACTGCGCAAAGATTCCATCATACTCTGTGTTCATTTCATCTCTCAGTGTATGGTTATATAATCATTAAATTATAATAATTTTAATAAGAGGCTTTTATTTCAAAGAAACTGCCTGAGCATCGGTAGCATTTGAGGAACTCAGAAATTGTTGAAACAAATTCATTAGTGTGGTGGATGGTTTTGGTAGGAATCAGACACACCTGGCCTCGTCCCAGTTCTGTGCTCCGTTTTTCCCCATAAAGACCAGCAATGCTTGTCAGTTATGCTTTTGCAACGTCAGTTGGGCTTTACTGGAATAGTTTTGAACCAGTCAACACCTTTGTTTCACAGTTTTGAGAGATAATAACTGCATGATTAGTTAATATTTTGACAAAGTTGAGCTTACTCTTCTATTAAAATTTTACTTGTAGCACACCAGATCGCGTTCATTGCTGTGCTTTTTTTTGTAGATGTGAATTTGTGTGATTTATTAATTTGACAAGAGTGGTCCAAGGAGTCATGTAGAGAAGATAAGAAATATTGCTTGATTGTGTAATTAAAATGTCCATTTTGAATTGTGAAAAATTTCAAAAGACAAAGCATTTGGGAAGATGTTAACATATGGCCATATTTACTTTGAATTCCTTCTCTTTTCAAAATGACAAACTTGTAACACTATAGCGAACACTGTCCCATATGCATGCCCTCACCCCTCTTTTCAGACACCTTGGTGTCACGTGCAGGCTTTTGCATGTGGGCTTCATAGGTTTGTATTTAATACTTTTTTTTTTTTTTCCTGAATGGTACTGTTCTGTGCCCAACTTGTTTTGTTTTAATGCGGTTACATTTTTGAGATTGCTAATAAACGTACCCCTAGGTGATGCATTTTTCTACATTATCATGTCCCATTTTGTGATTGAACCCACTATTTATCTACTCCCCAGCTGCTGGATATTTAAGATTGTTTACATTTTAATGGGGATGACTTTTTTTTTTTTTTAATGTGCCTGTGCTCGTGCCAGAGTTTCCCAATTGTGTATACCTAGACTGAGCTTTCTGGAAGAGAGGTAGGGACGTCTACAGCTTTAAAAGGCATTGCTGAAGCAATTATATCCTAAATTATCCTGGATTGGAGAGATTAGAAAAGAACACAAAAGTATACTAGTGATACCTCTTACTGTATGTATTTAAAAAGTATAAAATAATAGAGCACCAAAGTATCAAAATACCCTTGTCTTCATAGGTCAGTGGAATATGTGCAGAGTTTTCATTAAGTTGCTAATAAGTGGAATGAATAATCCACCTAATAAGGTTTTAAATATTTTAAATAACATTAAAAAATATAATTTGAAGACTAGGGCGCCCGGGTGGCTCGGTCAGTTAAGCGTCCAACTTCGGCTCAGGTCATGATCTCACGGTTCGTCAGTTTGAGCCCCGCATCAGGCTCTGTGCTGACAGCTCAGATCCTGGAGCCTGCTACAGACTCTGTGTCTCCCTGTCTCCCTCTGCCCCTCCCCTGCTTGTGCTCTCTTTGTCTCTCAAAAAATAATTAAAAAAGTAAATAATTTACATTAAAAAATATATAATTTGAAGAAGATGAATATAGACTCTCCTGTTAGGATGCTTACCTCGTGTAGTAATAGGGAAAAATAAAGTTAAGGACAGATCTCAAAAAAGTAGTTCTATATTTTGACATAACCTGTCTGCTCTTTAAGCATTCAAAGCCAGACAGCTGTAATAGAGTTTCTGTAAGGCAGAAGCATCTATTAAGATAATGGTATGATCATATATTTCAACTCCCAATCGATTCTGTGGTTTTACTTTGTACATAACACCGAGTGACACCCCTGTGAGAACTTCTCGTTTTGTTATGTGTCTAACAACGAGGATATCATATAGTCATTTCAAAATTTTAAGTCAAGAGGTGTGGGTTTTATTTAGTCTTGGCTCTGCTGTTACAAGTCATGCCAGGAGTGACTTCCAAGAAGACAGGTTCCCCACAAGATTTAACGGAGAGACCAAACAGGGCCCAGAGCCATTCCAAGTGTGGCAGGGGTACCAAGGAGAAGACAGCACACATAACCAGAAATCTGAAAAACCTATCGTGAATGTATCAGAAAATGCTTAGAATTTACTTTGGAAGCCTTATAAACTTACTCTAAAAGATGAACCCTTAGCTGACTCTCATAGTTACCCACATGCAAAAGGGCTTTATTCCAAAAAGTTAGACATCTCAATCCCTGGAAGCCAGGAATTTTGTAATGACATCTCTTGGTAGGAACTGGTACAGGTGTTATGTGTAACATTCTACATTTAAAATTGTTTCCCTCAAAATGTGCAGATCATTAGTACATTGTCTTCAGATTCCCACATTTTTGAGAAGTCTGGTATCATTTCGATTTCTTTTGCTTGTGACATTTTTTTTTCCCCTTTGAAACCTTTTAAGATCACTTTATATCCGGTAGAAGCATCTAGTGAAGCCTGAGGAAAGAGATAGTAACAAAATGCCTTTTCTCATTACAAGTCTTAACAGCACTATTTGGCATTTTGAACTTTCTATTACATATTATAAAATAGCCAGATTATGTAAGACCTGGAAATGGTGTTGAGGCACACCTACTCTCCTCCCAGAGATGGCTTTCTCAATGCTACATTTGTCATTCCTCTGCTATGGCCTGTGATACGATTTTTTAAAAATTTAACTTATAAATGTTTTAAGGTTTAAAAAATTTATATAAGAACTTTAGAATACCAAAGGAGTGTACCGGAACAAATACAGAAAACGTGGACTTTGTACATACATCTAGGTGCTAGGTGTGCAGTTATATCATGTTCTGCATGTTTGAAATACTCACCTTGTAAAATAAGCCCAGATGCTGAGGAAGGTGACGGGACCAAACGGCGTGAGAATCGGGAGCGCCAGGCAGCCTGCATAGCCCGTGTTGCCGTGGCGCAGAGATCTCACATTCTGACTCGGGGTCTGGTGAGACCTAGTAAAGGATGAAACTTAAATCACCAGTGTAGTTCGTCCGGTCGGTCCGGAATTATTTATAGAGCACCACCACATACCTCGAACTTGGATGGGCCTTAAGGAGACGAGGTGAACCAGACGCCATCTTACCATTGTGTGCTTCTCTCGTTTACCCTTCTAGGTTGTAACCTTTCCATAGTTGTCACTTCTGGTCTTGCCACAGCCTTCAACTGACCTACTAGAAAACTCTCTTCACACTCAAAGAGGAGGCTACCAAGTTTTTACCCAACAGACTTCTTTTAATATACCATAAATCCAGTTATGCAAGAAGTTTCTCATGGAAGACCACCAAGGGGGATAGAAAACCATTAATAACATTTGACCCAGCCTGATGTAGGTCACTGGGCTTCACCCTTGTCACTGGGAAACTCGATGGCCTCCTCAAGGTGGTGGCAGGCAGTCAGAGTCACAGTGAATGTGGTCTGCCAAGGCCTGCCACTTCCAGTGCTGAGACCCTGTTCGAGCATTCTCTCACCAGGTCCTCCCTGCCTCTTCTCCGTATCCATTTGCCCCTGCCTCTTAACATCTAAATTAAGTGCCACCCCTGGGAAGCCTTCTTTAATCTGCCCCACCCCATTAATTACTGCTTCTTTTAAATTTATGATGGCATTTTACATTTTCTTTTTTATGTCATTGAGGTTATTTTTGTGAATGGCTTTTCTCCCTTGATAGCCTGTGATTTTCTTAAGAGCCAAATCTAACTTTTTTTCGGCTTTGTCTCCCCTGTCTAAAACGTCGTTTGGGGTAGAGTGGGTGTTCAGATCTTTCTGAAGTACATCTAGAACACACATTAATGCTTTCCCTTCTTGGGTCCACGTGGCAGAGCAGAACAGCATATGCTCGCTCAGGTTCCGTCCCGTTGTTGTCTTGGGATCAGCTTCCTGAAGGCCCCCAGGACAGCTGGATCTCTCGGCTGGATGCCGTTCTTACTGCCTTATTGCATGAAGGCAGATCATTTACAGTATTTGAGAGTCAGAGATTGTGTGGTTCCAGGAACACCCCATGGAAGAGTAGGTCTGAATCTTTATAAGGATACTTTACGTTGGTCATATTTCAGATTCTTTTCAGAGTACCGGTACGTGAACTTATTTTCATAAAGCAAATTGTAAAACGTGTGAGGTTTTCTGAAATTCAAGTGGTGGCCTTAGTTAGTTCTTTGTTATCTGGCTTTTGTCATTTTGTGACAGGCACTAAGCTCTAGTTTAACATTTTTATTACGTATGAATAATAGAGTACATATACTGAGGTTTCGTAGATGTAATTTTGTTAAATGTACATCATGGTAGATTTTCAAAATGAGGGATTTATTTTGTCATTCATAAAGTTGTAATACAGTGTGGAGAAACTATTTGTTAAAAGATCGCATCTTCTTATCCTCCTTATTTATTTCTTGTAGGAGAAGGTTAGATCCACAATAAATACATGAAGAAATAAGTAGATAGGGGAATTTATCTTGGAAATAAGATCCCTGTCATGGTTTTGAAATGTTAAATGCATGAAGACCCGTCAGAGAGATATACGGACATGATATTTTTTTACAGTGCGTTTCGAAGTATTTAGTTCTATTTGTCATTCTCTAGTATAGTAAGCAATGATCAAATGACGCAGTAATTTCAGTCAGTCTGTGTGAATGGGTGCAAATCCAGTGTGTCTGCACATACATCATTTGGATGTATTAATTGGCAATTTTAATATTAATAAAGCACTTAAGAAATTTTATATGACATTTCTTAAATATTTAGCAATTTTTA